>NC_134877.1:32823013-32858013 GCF_041734735.1 Babylonia areolata | reverse complement strand
TTGAACAGCCAGGACATCACCCTACTCCTCAGACAGCCAGGACATCATCACCTCTACTCCTCAAACAGCCAGGACATCTTCACCTCTACTCCTCAAACAGCCAGGACATCATCACCTCTACTCCTCAAACAGCCAGGACATCATCACCTCTACTCCTCAAACAGCCAGGACATCATCACCTCTACTCATCAGACAGCCATGACATCATCACCTCTACTCCTCAGACAGCCATGACATCACCTCTACACCTCAGACAGCCATGACATCACCTCCACTCCTCAGACAGCCAGGACATCATCCCTTCTACACCTCAGACAGCCAGGACATCCCCTCTACTCCTCAGACAGCCATGACATCACCTCTACTCCTCAAACAGCCAGGACATCACCTCTACTCCTCAAACAGCCAGGCCATCACCTCTACTCCTCAAACAGCCAGGACATCCCCTCTACTCCTCAGACAGCCAGGCCATCACCTCTACTCCTCAAACAGCCAGGACATCACCTCTACTCCTCAAACAGCCAGGACATCACCTCTACTCCTCATACAGCCAGGACATCCCAGGACTCTCATTCGGAACGCCAGACGGACCTCACACCCAAACAGATACCCACATGGCCCCACCCCGTCGGAAACCTTCACAATGACAAGACTCCCAACATCGAATAACTTCACGCAAGCTTAATAGTCCTTAAACTCAGCTCCATCACTTCACACCACACCCCACTTGCAACCAATAGTACAACTGACCTCTGCTCCCAAGTGCCGCAATTGGCTTTGCGTCAGACAGGGAAATTCATATTTCTTCTCCCTTTCCTTCTTTTTCTTCATGTTTTTCATCATCACCATCTTCTTCTTCTTCTTCTTCTTCTTCTTCTTCTTCTTCTTCTTCTTCCTTAACTCTGTGAATTGTCGTCGGGGCGCCGCACAGTTGAAATGTTCACCAGATTCCTCCAGGTCTGTGGTTTGATTGTCAAAGCGTGGGTTTCTGCCGACGGTTTTCCAGTCAATTCTGCAATGTTTTAAGTCCATCGTTTTTTTGTTTTTTTTGTTTTGTTTTTTTGTTTGGTTGGGTTCTTCTTCTTCTTCTTCTTCTTCTTCTTCTTCTTCTTCAATATTTCAGATCATATTCAGTCCGTTTAACCCTCTTGTACTCAACATTTTTTCACAGAGAAACTCGTTGTAGTGTTCGGCTGTGGCTGAGGGTGAATGCAATAGGGTTAAAGGCATCACCTTTACAAAGTTACAAAGATGCAGCGAACACTTTATCGTGATCTCCTGACGGTGTTTTAGGGGCATCATAAGACAACCCTGTACAGAAATTAGCCAGGTGTGAGGCCTGTACTGCCCGAAAAGTGCACGGTGTCTCCCCACGATGTCAACCCCCTCCCCCCCCCCCCACCCCCCACTCAATCCCCCACCCTTCCCCCACGCAAGGATCATTCATCACACATAACGTTATGACAGTTTATGTATGAGGACTGAAATATCTAGACGTGATGAATGAGGATGTGGGGGAAAGGATGGAGAGGGGGTAAGTAGGTGAACGAATCAAAGGTGAGGGAGGAACAAGAATAACAAAATAGAGACAAGAGAGAGACACACAGAGACAGAGACAAAGACAGGGAGCGAGGGCCGTGTATATTGTGCTTCTTTCATAATCTACGTATAATGCCTTCCATCAGGCCATAGATAACTTTATAGTACAATCGGTGGTCGTGAAATCTTATTAAACACTCTCAAAGATCATTCTGGAGGTGGATGTTACTCAGCTGCGTGGTACCATTCACCGAAGAGTAAACCTGACCTTCCCAACATCCGCATTCAAAAAAATAAAAAATTAATAAATAAATAGGTAAATAAATGAATATATTTTAAGCAACAACAACAACACCACCATGATGTTTAACTATCTGGATTGGAACTCACAAACAATTTAAACTTCTAGCTGGTCCCTCCAGCGATGTTTACCACATCGTGCACACGGCTGCTGGTTCGTAATGTGTTTCTATCTGTCCCAACGTTCTTGTCCAAAAAAACAGGAAGGGTGGAAAGAAGAGCGGGCAAAAAAACAGCGAGAGCGGAAAGACAGAAGGAGAAAAAAAGATGAAAGAAATAAAAAAACGCCGGGAGGGGGGGGAAGGGTGGGGAGTGAAATCCGCGTGTGACAACTCTTTGTGACTGGACGTATGTATCCCACTTTTTTTTTCTTCTTTTTTTTTTTTTAAATGGACGTGTTTACCCATCACAATTTCCGGCTGTCAACTCCCTGTTACCCTTTATTTCCTTCTCTTTCACTCACACCCTCCCTCCTCTCTCCTCCCCTCCTCACACCTCCTCCCTCCCTTCCTCCCTTTCTTCCCGCACCAGTATGATGTGTTGAAAAACATCACTGTAATCAACATGGCCTTTTCGCGTTCTTGTTTCTTTTTCTTTCATATTTCTCCATACATACATGCATAAAAAAAGTATTAAAAAAAAAAAAATATATATATATATATATATATATACATGTGTGTGTGTGTGTGTGTGTGTGTGTGTGTGTGTGTGGTGTGTGTCCACGTGACAGAGAGAGAGAGAGAGGGAGCCCGGGGAGAGAGAGAGAGAGAGCAATTACGGTTGTGTTCATTTTATTAGGGATTTGTTTTTGTCACGCTGTTGTTTTTAGTACACAGACAATTATCACATGCTCGTTGACAGTGACAGCTGTCGGAACTGTCTTTCCTGTGGAGACAACTTGATTTGATAGTGATATAACTTTAAAATATAGCAACCCCCCCCCCTCCACACACACACACACACTCTCTCTCTTTGCGCGTGCGTGTGTGGGTGTGTGTGTGTGTATGTGTGTGTGTGTGTGTGTATGTGTGTGTGAATTTGTGTGTGTGTGTGTGTGTGAGTTTGTGTGTGTGTCCATTCTGTGTGTGTGTGTGTGTGTGTGTGTGTGTGTGTGTGTGTGTGTGTGCACATACCCACATGCCCACCCCCAACCCCCACCCCACCCGTCCACCACCACCACCTCACCCCCTCTCTCCCTCCCTCTCTCTCTCTCTCTGTCCCCTCTCCAGTCACCTGTCCTATAATGAGCGGCCACAGCATTCAGAACAGTAAAAAGGACCAACAAAACACGCCTTGCACGTGACTTCGCATGATTCATAAAAAAAATCTAAATCTGTTTGGACTTCTCACCCGTCCTTTGTCGACATGGCCTCAGATAATAATAGTCCCACACAAGAGGACCTTAGGACCTAAGCCCCTGCGACTGCTGAGAACTTTCCTCTCTCTCTCTGTGTGTGTCACCTCCGTCACACCTTATCTCGAGCAGTGCTTTGGGTTTGACAACGTTGACATTGTATTTGCATTTCTCTTTTTATCACAACAGATTAATTTTGTCTGTGTGAAATTCGGGCTACTCTCCTCCCCAGGGAGAGTGCGTCACTACACTACAGCGCCCTCCCTGCCCCCCCCCCCTGCCCCCCCCCACACACACACACTTTTTTTTTTCTTTTTTTTTTTCCTGCGTGCAGTTTTATTTGTTTTTCCTATCGAAGTGGAGTTTTGACAGAATTTTGCCAGGAACAACCCTTTTGTTGCCGTGGGTTCTTTTACGTGTGCTAAGTGCATGCTGCACATGGGACGTCGGTTTATCGTCTCATCCGAATGACAAGCGTCCAGACCACCACTCAAGGTCTGAGCCGAGATTCGAACCAGTGTGCTCAGATTCTCTCACTTCCTAGGCAGACGCGTTACCTCTAGGCCATCACTCCACAGCATTCAGAACAGTAAAAAGGACCAACAAAACACGCCTTCCTCGTGACTCCGCATGATTCATAAAAAAATCTAAATCCGTTTGGACTTCCCACCCGTCCTTTGTCGACATGGCCTCAGATAATAATAGTCCCACACAAGCAGACCTTAGCCCCTGGGACTGTTGAGAACTTTCCCCCCTCTCTCTCTCTGTCACCTCCGTCACACGCTTATCTCGAGCAGTGCTTTTGGGTTTGACAACGTTGAATTATACCAGCAGGGCTAGCTGATTGATTGGGGTTTTCGTCTTGGACCCCCGAAGGTTGAAAGTGGAATATTTTCTTCCTGCTTAAAAAAAAAAAGCTTGATAATGTCTGAAGTTTCAGTTACTTTATTGCAAGTTGCAACTGGTGAATGGTGGGTTCAGTACGCTCAATATCAACAGAAACAACCGTAACAAGAAGAACACTACTACTACTACTACTACTACTACTACTATCACCACTACAAGTACAAGTACTACCACTACCACCACCACCAATAATAATGATAATAATAATAATAATAATAATCTGGCAACAACAAAAGCGACTTGCATTCATCTTTTCTCCCAAGCGCTTGAAGTGCTCTGCAAATTTGCCAAGAAATACAGTAACACCACACACACACACACACACACACACAGATTGGACACACACACACACACAGAGGGTGGACACACACACACACACTCCACACACAGTGAACACACACACGCACACATAATGGACACACACACACACACACACACACACACACACACACACAGAAGGTGCACACACACACACACACCCGCGCGCGCGCACACACACACACACTACACACACAGTGGACACACACACACACACACACACACACACACGCGCGCGCGCGCGCGCACACACACACACAACAACAACAACAACAACAACTAACAACAACAACCCTCTACGTTCTCCCTGCCACCACCCCCCCCCCCCCACACACACACACACACACACCCCAAGCCCTGGCAACACTGGGATTCTGGAGGGTAGTGGCATCACCAAACTCCAGCAAGACTGTGTGCACAGGACTCTTTGTTCACTGCTTACAGGGTGTTGTATAACACACAAGGGGCGAGCTGTGAAAGACACCTTTGTCAGTCGGCAGGAACTCACTCTGGGCACAGCAACCCAGCAACAACCCCCCACCTCCCACCCCCAACCCACCCTACCCCCAACCGCAGCAACTCTCTCCCGGATAAAGTCATGAAGAGACACGAAAGCGGATTGGTCAGGATAAGTGACGAGGATTGCATCGATGATGGCGATTGGATGGAGATTTGTCTCCACTTAAGCGTCACTCGTCAGGTTCCAATTTGGGCCTGGAGTGTTTGGCCGCTGTGTCCCGGGGCCTGTGGCATGGAGAGTGGCGCTGAACTGTGGCGATCATGTCAGCTGACATTGTCTGCGGCTCGTTCCCTGTCAGTCTTTGTGTGTGTGTGTGTGTGTGTGTGTGTGTGTGTGCGTGTGTGTGTGTGTGTGTGTGTGTGTGTGTGTGTTGTCTTTGTGTGTGTGTGTGTGTGTGTGCGTGTGTGTGTGTGTTGTCTTTGTGTGTGTGTGTGTGTGTGTGTGTGTGTGTGTATGTGTGTGTGTGTAGTCTGTGTGTGTGTGTGTGTGTGTGTGTGTGTGTGTAGTCCGTGTGTGTGTGTGTGAGTGTGTGTGCGCGCGCGACTGACTTAAAAGTTGTGGTTACTTCCTTCGCTTTTTCTCTTTTTTTTAAGTGTCTAGAAAACGAATACAAATTTCATTGACATTAGCCTTAGTGTTCTTATTCATTGTCTTTTTGAAACTGGATATGTAAAGTGAATTTAAATTGTCTTTTTGATGGAAAAGATGGTAGCAATTGTCCTTCCTCCTCACGCACACACACACACACATACTAACTTGACATTTCTTTTAACCAAGCTTCAATTATTTGTTTGCTCATTTCAATTGATCCTCTTCTTTTGTACATGAAAATTTTTATACAAACTTAAAAAAAAAAAAAAAAAGAAACCCAGTAGTAGGTGAACATTGAAGAGAGAACGCATGCATGCATGCATGCACGCCATCAGTCATACAAGTTCACACGCGTGAACGCTTGCGTGTTTCCAGACAATGATACTATACCAGTAACCAACCAAGACGCACGCGCTACAAAGACAGGACATAATTACATTCACAGAAATGACACATCAGTCAAGTGCTGTGGAAAAGGAAAGAAGGAATAGTGATGATGAAGATGCTTTCTGAGACGAATGACAGCGGTAGAACGGGAAAGAGTGGTTGGGAGAAAAGTACCTTTCTTTTAACTCACTCAGTACGGCCAGTCCTCTCTTCTCTACACAGACCCCTCGGATGTCCAGTGGGTGTGTCAATGACCCAACCTTTAGCTTCCGTCGTCAGAATTGTGGTATTCTTTGTCAACATTCACCTCTTCAGTATAAGAGCCTTCCCCTTGCAATATTTTGATGGTGGTAATTGGGGTGAAACGCTGTTAACGTCGTCTCTTTCGCCGTTCGTATGGAGAGAGTTAAGGTCTTGGGACTAGGTGTGGGATGAGCCAGTAACCTTGTTCGTTATGAAGCAGTAAAGGGGGAGTGGAGGAGGGGGAGGGTTGGGAGGGGGAGTGAGGGGGGAATGGGGAGGAGGAGGTGCTGAGGGAATGGAGGCTAAGGGAGAGGGGGGGGGGGGAAGCGGGGGGGGTGGGGGGGGGGTCGGGGAGGGAAAGGGGGGGGGGGGCTAAGGGGTGAAGGAAAGAGATGGAATGGGGCCCTGAGAGGTCGGAGGCAAAATTAGCTACTGCCTTATCTGACTAATTGCCAGGCATTGTTTTAAGTCGGCGCCACAAGAGCCGGTGGTTGTTGATAAGCGGCGTAATGGGTTTGCCCTGACTGCGCGCAGCTGTACAGTGCTGTCTGTGTTCCTTTCGTCTACTGTACAGCGGTGCTGTCTGAGCTTCTGCTTCAAAAAGGTCGTTTTCCTTCGTCATGAAACGTTGTCCAAAGTTGTGTGTGCGTGCGCGAGTGTGTAAGCGTACACACGTGTCAGGAGAACTCTGTGCACGTGTGTGTGTGTGTGTGTGTGTGTGTGTGTGTGTGTGTGTGTGTGTGTGTGTGTGTGTAGAGGATGAGGTATGTGTGTGTGTGCATGTCTGTACTGTGGGAGCAACGGAATATTGGAACGTGCGGGTGTGCATATATATAGTTGTATATATGTGTGGGGGATTGGTGGTGAGGGATATGGGCGTATGTGTGTGTGCTTGTACAAGTAAGTGCGCGCGCGCGTGTGTGTGTTTGTGTGTGTGTGTGTGTGTGCCGTGGAAGCTGCGATACGTAGCCTAGAAATGAGTGTGTGGAGGAGAGGGGGTGTGCAGGGTCATATGTGTGTGTGTGTGTGTGTGCGTGTGTGTGAGTTTGTGTGTGTGTCATCATTAGACATACGGAGTGCTCGGGCTTTGGTTCCAGGTTGAAACATACATCTAAACAACATAATGCTCAATTTCAACATGCACTCTACACGTTTATAATATACAGGTAAAGAAAACTGAAAATAGTCCGCCGTGAAAAAAAATATTGTTGAAAATTAAAGTACAAACAATGCCCACCAGTATTCGTAGGCACCTGTGTTTGAATGTGTTTAATGTACTTATATATATATATATATATATATATATATATATATATATATATCTGCACATGACTAGATGACTAGTATGCAAACTTTTACACCCGTGTGGTATACATGTATCATGATGTCAGTTCTGGACCTGAGGCTCTGACTGCACTGTGCTCTGTGGTTGTCTCACCCACTCCCCCCCCCCACCAACACCCCCCCCCCTAACCCCCGCTCCCTCCTTCCCCTCAACCCAACCCTCTCCTCCACCTGCCTCACCTCCACACCACTGACGCTTGGAATCCCAGGTTGGAGGAAGCCCACCAATGTGTTTGCAGAGAAAAGGTCAACAGCACACAATCCGCTTTCTGCACTGCTGAGGGGAAGACAGAAAAAGCGTGGTTTTTGGTTGATGTTTTGCTGTTTTTTGTTGTTGTTGTTGTTGTTTGGGGGTGAGGTGCAGCTTTCTGCCGGCACATTGTTGAGATTAATTCATTAACAAACAAACAAACACAACAACAAAACGTGTGTGGTTGCCAAATTATGGTTCAACTCCAATCTTTCTCAAAGCATTCGGAAGATAATGTTATAGTCACATGTTATTCAGGACGTAATCTACCTGTGTTTTAGTAACACAATTCATCAACAAGCAAAACACATAAAAATATTCACACACACACACACACACACACACACACACACACACATGCAAACACAAACGCACACACACACACACATCCATGCACAACCACAGCCACAGCCACAGCCACACCACACACACACACACACACACACACGGTTTTCCACTAGGATAAGATTCCCCCTTCAAACCCATACTCCTGATTCATGCGATTCAATCTTGAACCGTTCCTTTATCTATTCTCACCAACCATGATCGTTTTCGCACAAGCATCTTTGCACAATCATTATGTACAACAGATACAGTGGTCATGCTATACTCTGCAACACCCACGCACTCCCTGTGAATAAATATCTTTGTGGGCAGGAACTGACTGACCCCATGGGTGGCAGCTTTTGGCAAGTCGTGAAGAAACTCGAAAGCTGATTGGTCAGGGTAAGAGACCAGGGTTGCATCGATTATGACGATTGGCCGTAGATTTCTTTCCCACTATGGCGTCTCTCATTGGGGTCCAGTTCAGTCCTGGATTGTCCGGTTGCAGTGCCATGCTGGGGTCTGGAGAGGGGCGGTGAGTTACAGCCATTCTGGTCATGGTGTCTTGCCTGCCAGTTTTCTTGGGTGGTAGATTTGAAGGTTGTGGTTTACTTTCTTAAGTTTTCAAAGAGAAAAAACAGAACGCCTACCGGTAGCCCCAATTCCCACCTCCTGCCCCAGCCCACTCCCACCTCCTGCCCCAGCCCTCTCCTCCCTCCTGCCCCACCCCACTCCCACCTCCTGCCCCACCCCACTCCCACCTCCCACCCCACCCCACTCCCACCTCCTGCCCCACCCCACTCCCACCCCACCCCACTCCCACCTCCCACCCCACCCCACTCCAACCTCCTGCCCCACCCCACTCCCTCCTCCTGCCCCACCCCACTCCCACCTCCCACCCCACCCCACTCCCACCTCCTGCCCCAACCCACTCCCACCCCACCCCACTCCCACCTCCCACCCCACCCCACTCCAACCTCCTGCCCCACCCCACTCCCACCTCCTGCCCCTCCCCACTCCCACCCCACACCACTCCCACCTCCCACCCCACCCCACTCCAACCTCCTGCCCCACCCCACTCCCACCCCACCCCACTCCAACCTCCTGCCCCACCCCACTCCCACCTCCTGCCCCTCCCCACTCCCACCCCACCCCACTCCCACCTCCCACCCCACCCCACTCCAACCTCCTGCCCCACCCCACTCCAACCTCCTGCCCCTCCCCACTCCCACCCCACCCTCACCCCACCCCACTCCCACCTCCTGCCCATCCCCACTCCCACCCCACTCCCACCTCCTGCCCCACCCCACTCCCACCTCCCGCCCCTCCCCACTCCCACCTCCTGCCCCTCCCCACTCCCACCCCACCCCACTCCTACCTCCTGCCCCACCCCACTCCCACCTCCTGCCCCACCCCACTCCCACCTCCTGAACCACTCCTGACGCACCCCACTCCCACCTCCTGCCCCACCCACTCCCACCTCCTGACCCACTCCTGACGCACCCCACTCCCACCTCCTGCCCCACCCACTCCCACCCCACCCCACACCCACCCCACTCCCACCTCCTGCCCCACCCACTCCCACCTCCTGACCCACCCCACTCCCACCTCCTGCCCCACCCACTCCCACCCCACCCCACATCCATCCCACTCCCACCTCCTGCCCCACCCCACTCCCACCTCCTGACCCACTCCTGCCCCACCCCCTACCTCTTACCCCACCCCACTCCAACCTCCTACATTATTTCCCAACCTCATTCCCACCCTCACCAATCTCTTCTGCTCGACCCCAGCACAAGAATCTGGCAACGTGTTGCTGGATGGAAAAAAAAAACTGGTCAACAGCACACGACCCGACCCGCTTTCTGCACTGCTCTCCACTGTACTGCTGGCGCACATTACGCACTGTGCTCCATCTTTCATAGATGTAGATCTACCCCATTATCTGTGCACGTGTCTGCTATCTTCCAGTCAGAATGCATATAGCAGTGTCTCCTTGTACTTGTTAGACTGCACAGTCCGCTCCCCCGCCCACTCACCCCCCTCCCGTATCCTCCCCTCCCCTCCCACAACTCAACTCTCACCAACGTCGCATCCTAGATAGGAATCTCACAATGTGTTTGTGGTGAAATGGTTTAACAGCACGCAATCAGATTACTGCACTGCTGAAGGCCAAGCAAGAAGAAAACGTGAGAAGAGAGCTCAAGCTTTCTGCTGGCACACCGTGGTAAAAATCACCTTGACATTCGGAGAAAGGAAAAATATCAACAGCAAAAAAACACACACAAAAAAAAAAAAAACAAACAAACAAAAATAAACCAAAACAAAAAGAATAGATGCATGCGTACAAGCAGCCATGTACGTTCACGCAGCCGCACGTAATACATCATTCTGAACGCGAGTGCAGCTGCCCAAAAAAGAAAAGAAGGAGCGTAAAATCTAATGAGCGAATGCATTCACGCACAAAATGCCAGAGCATTCTTTATGCAATGACCCATTCATCTACCACTGTGGCAAGGGAAAGAAGAAGAAAAAAATGGCCGGGTCAGAATGCTTACAGAAACGCATTATATGAAGTGTGGGGGGCGCTAAAAGGGAGGTTGTGATAAGGATTGTTAAAAGTGTGGGAGGGGGATGGTGAGGATTTGATGGGGTGACTGGATGAGAGGATTACAGCGGTGGCTTAGCGCTTCTGTACTCAACTAGGAAGCGAATGTTCACAGGTTCGAGTCCATTTACAGACCGGGATTTTTCCTCCTTCCTCCACAGCACCAGGCCTCCAGTGGCAGACTGGGTGCTACGTTTGTTCCTGGCAAAATTATCAAAATGAAAACAACAACTTTGACAGAAAAACATGCCATTAAAACAGCAGCAGAATTCTTCTCTTCCTGTGGAAAGCCCCTTGGCAGCATCTCCATCTTCACTGACTCCATGTCCACACTCCAGGCCCTTGACTCCCCTGATCCTGGTCCACTGATCCAGTCCCTCGAGGCCTCCCTTCGAACCCTTACCCAAACAGCCCCAAGAACCCTCCAGTGGGTGCCCGCCCATGTAGGCCTCCCAGGCAACGAGCGTGCAGACCACCTTACTAAGGAAGGAAGCCAGCTCACACAGCCGACCGTTCCTGCCACGTATGAGGAAGCTTAAACTCTCCTTCGCAGCAGATTCCGAAGAGACTGGGTCACCCTGAACAGAGGCTACCAGGCGCACCAGGATCCCATCAGGACACTGGAGAGGAGACACCAGACTACCATCTATCTCCTTCGCACAGGACACTGCGGCCTCTGAGCACACCTGAAGAGGATTAGAGTGGCAGCAACATCCCTATGTGATTGTGGTCAGGCTGACCAGACCCCATCCCATATTCTCCAAGACTGCCACATGTATGAGAAGACGCGGCTGCAGCCCTGGCCTGGGGGTGCGGACCTCAACACCAAGCTCTGGGGGACGGTAGCCGATCTTCGCTGGACGTCCAAGTTTGTGGCATCCCTCAGACTTCGACCCTGACTGCGTAGCTGTCGAACACCAAAGAAAGAAAGAAAGAAAGAAACACATAATCATACACTTACAAACAATTAAAAAATAATCATGTGGGTGGCGCTGCACTCTGGCGACGCACTATTGCCTGAGAGAGCAGCCCGAATTTCATACAGAAAATCGTTGTGAACTGCTAGATCCTGGGGGGGGATGGGGGGGGGGGGGGGGGGTGAAGGCGGATTTGCGGAGGGAGGGGAGAGGAAGAGTAAGGACCGAAATCAGCTGACTGCACTGGTTCATTGCAAGGTGTTGCGGCATCTATTGTCGCCGGCGACGATAAATTGTGTCGACGTTTACGGCAACACCTAGACAGCTGGGCAATAACACCAAGTGGTGGTGGTGGCGGTGGTGGTGGTGGTGTTAATCAGTGTAATGGGCCTGGAGCTATAACTTCGTCTGCGAATGGTTGTATGCCTGTTGTTGTGCTGTAATCTCTATAGCTTAACTTTATCTCCGCTTTTACGTCACCCAGGTAGTGTTCCAAAAATGTCGGATTTGATTTATAACCTTTTATATTTTCTTTTTACTCTGCTGTCTTGGCTTCCCCCCTCTTTTTCCCAAAACGTGCCATGCTGTGTGTGTGTGTGTGTGTGTGTGTGTGTGTGTGTGTGTGATTGCCATGCTCCTGTTTTCATAGATGAACACCTGCATGCATTCATGTATGCTTTATATTCTAGTTTGTCTCTGCAAAGCTGTTTGTGTCATTCAAACATGAGTCATATGGACAGTCAATGGCTGATGGCTTTTTGAGGAGAAAGGCTAACAGCATACAAGCACCTGTGACAGACAGTAGACAGGAGGAGAGGGCTTTATCTTTCTGCTCACATACAATGGGAGAAAACACCCCAAATACGCAGAGAGAGAAAAAAAGTGCATGTATATGTACACATTAGCTATACCTACGTCCCCACTCTCACACACATAGCACACAGAAACTTTACTACATACAAAACAGAATGCAGGCATGTACACACTAAATGCCAAAGCATTGTTTTCAGAATGACATATTCCGTCAAGACCTGGAGTGAAGAACAGAACGAAAGAGTGGAATGCTAATGAAGATGAACACGGGGTGGAGGGGGGTTGGGGGGGAGGCTGTTGTTTGGTAATGAGGCTGAGAAGGTGAGGTGCTAAGTAGGCTTTGATGGGATGGGTGGTGAGGGAGAGGATGGATGAGAGTCAGGCAGGAAAGCAGTAAGGTGACTGTATTGTGGGACTTACTCCAGGCTTGGGGTTTTTGTGTTTTTTTGGTGGGTTTTTTTGCTTTCGAGTCTGGACAATAAGGGAGTGACTGGCTGTTGATAAGCAGTGTAATGGGTGGTTAAGATATGAGCACAGGTGTACAATGTATGTCGGCATTTTGGTTCAGCTTCACGTTACCACTTTGGCTGAAAACATCGTTTTCTCGCACAGCTGGTGTTCCAAAAAGTCATATTTGTTTTGTTCGGTATGCCTTGATTTATGTCCCAGTTGTCACTTTCTTTTTTGCCTACTCATTGCTCTCCACCTTTCACTCACCTCTCTCTCTCTCTCTCTCTCTCTCTCTCTCGCACATACACACACACCCTCTGTATGCTGAATACACTAAAGTATGGACATAAATGTGTGTGTGTGTGTCTGTCTGTCTGTCTTTCATGTGTGTGTGTGTGTGTGTGTGTGTGCGTGTACTTGAATGTGAGTGTGGTGTGTGTGTGTGTGTGTGTGTGTGTGTGTGTGTGTACTTAAATGTGTGTGTGTGTGTGTGTGTGTGTGTGTCTGTGTCTGTGTCTGTGTGTGTAGACATGTGCTCACAAGACACGTTCCTGCT
Source organism: Babylonia areolata (assembly GCF_041734735.1). Classification (NCBI taxonomy): domain Eukaryota; kingdom Metazoa; phylum Mollusca; class Gastropoda; order Neogastropoda; family Buccinidae; genus Babylonia; species Babylonia areolata. The sequence continues at coordinate 32,844,593 of NC_134877.1, read as the reverse complement.
TTCACAGATACATATCTCCTGGTCTGACTGTTCGTGGTTGTGTCTCCTATCAGTATACCACCCCTACTCAAACCAATCTCGCTTCTAAGATAAGATTCTGGCAGTATGCTACTGGGGAAATCAATTTACAGCTCACATTCAGTTACCTGTACATCAGCTTTTTTTGCCGGCGTTCTGTGAGAAAACACCTTGACATTAGTAGAATGAAAATATATACACACAGGGGTACGTTTGAACTAGCAGAGTCACTCTTGCACACAAGAGTAACACAGTATTCTCTGTGAGTTACATGGTGTTGGATCGAATGGAGGAAAACACTGACGAACACACCAAATTCCTTGATTCTTTTTTTTTTCTAAACATTAGGCCACGTTTATCAAGTGCTGGGACAATAGAAAGTGAACAACAGGAAGATTGCTGAAGGGGAGGAGATGCATCCTAGAGTGGTAGAGTTAGCTGGGCAATAACACAAAGTGGTAGTGGTGGTGGTGGTGTTTATCAGTGTAATGGGCCCGGAGCTATAACTTCGTCTGTGAATGGTTGCATGCCTGTTGTTGTGTTGTAATCTCTATAGCTTAACTTTATATCCGCTTTTACGTCACCTAGGTAGTGTTCCAAAAATGTCGGATTTGATTTATAACCCTTCATCTTTTCTTCTTACTCTACTGTCTTGGCTTTCCCCCTCTCTTTCCCAAAACGTGCCATGCTGTCTGTGTGTGTGTGTGTGTGTGTGTGTGTGTGTGTGTGTGTGTGTGTGTGTGAATGCCATGCTCCTGTTTTCATAGGTGAACACCTGCATGCATTCATGTATGCTTTATATTCTAGTTTGTCTCTGCAAAGCTGTCTATGTCATTCAAACATGAGTCAGAGGGGCAGTAAATGGCTGACGGCTTGTTTGAAGAGAAAGGCTAACAGCATACAAGCACCTGTGACAGACAGTAGACAGGAGGAAAGGGCTTTATCTTTCTGCTCACATACAATGGGAGAAAACACCCCAAATATGCAGAGAAAGAAAAAAGTGCATGTATACGTACATGTTAGCTATACCTACGTCCCCACTCTCACACACACAACGCACAGAAATATAGGCACATACAAAACAGAATGAAGGCATGTACACGCTAAATGCCAAAGCATTGTTTTCAGAATGACATATTCCGTCAAGACCTGGAGTGAAGAACAGAACGAAAGAGTGGAATGCTAATGAAGATGAACACGGTGGTGGAGGGGGGTTGGGGAGGGGGGGAGGCTGTTGTTTGGTAATGAGGCTGAGAAGGTGAGGTGCTAAGTAGGCTTTGATGGGATGGGTGGTGAGGGAGAGGATGGATGAGAGTCAGGCAGGAAAGCAGTAAGGTGACTGTATTGTGGGACTTACTCCAGGCTTGGGGGGTTTTGTGTTTTTTGGTGGGTTTTTTTGCTTTCGAGTCTGGACAATAAGGGAGTGACTGGCTGTTGATAAGCAGCGTAATGGGTGGTTAAGATATGAGCACAGCTGTACAATGTCTGTTGGCATTTTGGTTCAGCTTCACGTCACCACTTTGGCTGAAAACATGGTTTTCTCACACAGCTAGTGTTCCAAAAAGTCATCTTTGTTTTGTTCGGTATGCCTTGATTTATGTCCCAGTTGTCACTTTCTTTTTTGCCTACTCATTACTCTCCACCTTTCACTCACCTCTCTCTCTCTCTCGCACATACACACACACACACACTCCCTCTATATGCTGAATACACTCAAGTGTGCACATGAGTGTGTGTATGTGTTTGTGTGTGTGTGTGTGTCTTTGGTGTGTATGTGTGTGTGTGTGTGTGTGTGTGTGTGTGTGTGTGTGTGTGTACTTGAATGTGTGTGTGTGTGTGTGTGTGTGTGTGTGTGTGTGTGTGTTGTTAAATGCATGTGTGTGTGTGTGTGTGTGTGTGTGTGTGTGTGTGTAGACATGTGCTCACAAGACACGTTCCTGCTTTCACAGATACACATCTCCTGGTCTGACTGTTCATGGTTGTGTCTCCTATCAGTATACCACCCCTACTCCACCAATCTCGATTCTAAGATTAGAATCTGGCAGCATAGTGGTGGGGAAAAAATTTACAGCTCACATTCAGTTACCTGTACATCAGCTTTTTTGTGCTTTTTTTGCCGGCGTTCTGTGAGAAAACACCTTGACATTAGTAGAATGAAAACATATACACACGGGGGTACGTTCGCACTAGCAGAGTCACTCTCGCACATCGGAGTAGCACAGTATTCTCTGTGAGTTCACTGGTGTTGGATCGAATGGAGGAAAACACTGATGAACACACCAAATTCCTTGATTCTTTTTTTTTTCTTTCTAAACATTAGGCCACGTTTATCAAGTGCTGGGACAACATAAAGTGAACAACAGGAAGATTGCCGAAGGGGAAGAGATGCATCCTAAAGTGGTAGAGACAGTGAAGGGGGGGTCGGAGGAGGTAGACTCGCGATAGTTTCAGTTTCTCAAGGAGGCGTCACTGCGTTCAGACAAATCCATATAGGCTGCACCACATCTTCTAGGCAGATGCCTGACAGCAGCCTAACCCAAAGCGCTTGTCAGGCCTTGAGTGCATGCTTATATATGTGTACCTATTAGAGTGGATTTCGTTTTACGTAATTTTGCCAGAGGACAACGCTTTTTTTTTTTTTTTTTCTTCGTTTTTTTACCATGGGTTATTTTTCAGTGCGCCAAGTATGTGCTCCACACAGGTCCTCGGTTTATCGTCTCATCCAAAAGACTAGATGCTCAGTTGGATTTTCCAGTCAAATTTGGGAGAAATGTTAGAGCCGGGATTCGAACACACACCCTCACGGACTCGGATCTGTATTGACAGCTGAGCATCTTAATTAACCATTATGTCACCTTCCTCGTGAAAAAAAAGTTCGTGATAAAGGTTGATTCTGCAGAAAGGGAAGTGGATGGGAGATGCATGCGGGAGGGGTGGGCATGGGGGTGGAGGGGGGGGGGGGGGGTAACGGGCGGCGGTGTCTTTGAGCTGTGAAGGGGGCTTTGCTGACCGGGAAGGTGGTGGTGAAGGAGAGAGGAGGCCCCGCAGAATCACGAGAGCAAAAATTAGCTGTCTGACTAATTGCCAAACATTGTTTTATGTCCGGGCAATAAAAGCCAGTGGGGGTGTTGAGAAGCGGTGTGTGTGATGGCTGCTTTGGCTGAGTGTGGCTGCGACACAAATGTCACCGTGTACCTTTGGCTGCCACTGTAATATATCTTCTCCGTTTTTCTTTTCACTCATGCAGTGTTCCTTATTTTTTTTGGTTGTTTTGCTTTATGTGCGTTGTTCACGCAACCTTTCATTTTTTTTTTTTTTTTTTGGTCTCTGTTGCCTCATTCCCCCCCCCTCTCTCTCTCTCTCGCAATGTGTTGCGTGTGTGCGTGTATGTGTCAGTGTGTGTGTGCTCGCGTGCGCGCGTTTGCATGTGCGCACCTGCTTCCACAGATGCATAATTATCTGCCCGTCTACCAATGCACACATCTTCCAGTCTGACTGTACATGGCTGTCTCCATGTCAGATTACCCACCCCCACCCCCCACATCCCGCCCCCACCTCTACTCCCGCTCTCACCAAGTCCGCATCCTCCCCGATATTAATAATCCCCAGGTAGGATCCCGCCAGTGTGTTTGTGGGGGAAAGGTCAACAGCACATAATCCCCTTTCTGCACTGCGGACGGGATCGGGATTAGACCAAGCAACAAAAAGAAAAAAAAAAAAAGAAGGGGAGGGGGGGATTTTGAGGGGGGGGGGGGGGGAGGGGGAGAAAAGGGGCTTCAGCTCTTCGCTGGAACACTGTGACAAAACACCTTAACATTTGAAGGAAGATGGGGTTGGGTGTGGGGAGAATATGTACATGCGTGCAAGCACGAACGCATGTTCACACACTGCGTTACAAAATGTAATAGCGCGCGCGCAAACACACACACACACATACACGCACGCGTGCGCGCTTCTGCATGAGTGTAACAGAGACACAGAAATAGAAATACAGAGAGAGAGAGAGAGGGGGGGGGTTCATAAATACAGCGACAGTGGTAACTACCACAAAGAGTGACTGAAAAGAGATACACAAGGAGAGAGAGATAGACAGACAGACAGAGACACAGAGACACACAGAGACAGAGACACACAGAGAGATAGCGAGAGGCACAGAGACAGAGAAATTGAGAGAGAGTGGGACATAGAACGAGACAAAGAAAATCTTTTTTTTTTTTTTTTTTTGATTTTGTGTGTGTTTTTGTTGTGTTTTTGTTTTTTTGTTTTGTTTTTTTGGGGGGGGGGGGGGGGGAGAAAGTACTCAGATGTGTATGTGGATTATATATATATATATATATATATATATATATATATATAATTAGTTTTGCTTTTTTTCTCTTCTTGTAACTCAGCACCATGAAACTCCCCACTGTTGTTTATTGTATCAACCCCCAGACGACGCGATATGACGAGCCAATGACGGGATGAGGATGGGGATTGATGATGAGGGGGCTAGGGGGGGTGGGCGCGGGGGAGGGGGGAGGCAGGCGTGTGTGGGTGGGGCTGGAGGTGGGTGGGCATGTCACTGGGTATTGCTCCCCACTGAAAGAGAACACCAGCCTTGTGTTGTCCTGTTTAGATCTCCTGGAGGCTGCAATAACACAGCTTGTCAGCCAACGTATATATAGGGAGGGAGGAGGGGGGAAAGGTGTGAGGTGCAAACCAGGTGCAAATACCAGTGCATCAGGCTGGTTGGTGGGTGGGTGGGTTGGTCGGCTGGTTGGTGGGTTGGTTGGTGTGTGGGTTGGCTGTGTAGGGTAGGTGTATTTGTAAATATATTTTTTTTTATCACAACAGATTTCTCTGTGTGAAATTCGGGCTGCTTTCCCGCCAGGGAGAGCACGCCGCTACACAACAGCGCCACCCATTTACTGTATTTTATCCTGCGTGCAGTTTTTTTTATTTGTTTTTCCTATCGAAGTGGATTTTTCTGCAAATTTTTTGCCAGGAACAACCCTTTTTGTTGCAGTGTGTTCTTTTACGTGCGCTAAGTGCATGCTGTACACGGGATCTCGGTTTATCGTCTCATCCGTATGACTAGCGTCCAGACCACCACTCAAGGTCTAGTGGAGAGGGAGAAAATATCGGCGGCTGAGCCGTGATTCGAACCAGCGTGCTCAGATTTTCTCGATTCCTAGACGGACGCGTTACCTCTCGGCCATCACTCCACATGAGGGAGTGGGGGGGGGGGGGGGGGGGGGGGGGGGGGGGGGTGAATGTATCAATAGTTAGCAGCCAATGGTTCGCGTCAGTGAGTGAGTGGATAAGTCAGAAATGGATGAATCAGTCCAGCTGGTCGGTCGGTTGTTTTGGATGGCTGATTGGTGGTCTGCTTTTCGCGAGTTAGCCAGTGAGTCAGTTGTTCAGTCGGTTGGTCAGCCAATGAGAAAGCTGGAAAGGTGTTCTGTCATTTTTGGTGCACTCATCAGCCAGCGAGAGAGTAGGTTTGGGGACGGGTTCAGTGAGTGTGTCGTGAGTGGGTGAGTTATCAGTAACTGAGTTGGTGGGTTTGGACAGAACGTGTGTGGGTGGGATGGTTGTTGTCAGCTTCTTCTTCTTCTGCGTTCGTGGGCTGCAACTCCCACGTTCACTCGTATGTACACGAGTGGGCTTTTACGTGTATGACCGTTTTTACCCCGCCATGTAGGCAGTCATACTCCGCTTTCGGGGGTGTCCATGCTGGGTATGTTTTTGTGTCTCCATGACCCACCGAACGCTGACATGGATTACAGGACCTTTTACGTGCGTATTTGATCTTCTACTTGCGTATACACACGAAGGGGGTTCAGGCACTAGCAGCTCTGCATATACGTTGACCTGGGAGATTGGAAAAATCTCCACCCTTTACCCACCAGGCGCCGTCACCCAGCTTCGAACCCGGGACCCTCAGACTGAAAGTCCAACGCTTTAACCACTCGGCTATTGCGCCCGTCTGTTGTCAACGACTGACTGAATCCATCAGCCAAGCATACAGCTAATCAGTCAGTAAAGTGTGATTAGCCACACTTCTCATGATTCAAATACTTTATCGGTTATACATTTCTACCTTTCGCAAGACTCATTACACTCTGAGTCCGTCGCATATCAGTCACTAATTAGTCAATAACACGTCATCTCTTTTAGTGAGTTCAGTCAGGGAACTGGTGAGTTCTGTTGCTGTGTACATAAATTAGCTAATTGGATATCTAGACACCCATCAGTCAACAGGTGCAGTGAGTGAGTGTCGACGCAAACTCTGTAATCAATTCCTCTGTTTGCTAATTAATTTGATCCCGCTGCCCAGTCGCGGACAAACGAAGTTGTGGCCTGGTTGACCCTTTCCAGAACCCGAGACGAGAAACACACACACACACACACACACACACACACACACACACACACACACACACACACAACCTGTCCAACATATTTCTTTTTTACAACTGGTAACACAGAGAGAACTACACGTATACTCTCGTTTGTGATGACAAGGCAAAAAGGCCAAGTGTTCGTCTTATAAGCTTTAAGCTTGTTGATGCTCTTTTGTCATTCATTGCATTGTAATCATGTGTATTGTTGAATAATTAAAGATTATTTAAACCAAAGAGAGATGATAATATGTTAATATTGATATTAGCATTATTTTACTATATTATGTACTGTTTGTTTATTTGTTTTATTTCATTACTTACTGTTTTTGAATGTTATTTGGTACAATTCAAAATATGGTTTATCAGCCGTCATGATAAAATTGAAGTGCAACGTTGTGAGCACAGTATAAGCTTTAAGCTTGTTGATGCTCTTTTGTCATTCATTGCATTGTAATCATGTGTATTATTGAATAATTAAAGATTATTTAAACCAGCAAGTGTTCGTCTTTTCTTTCGTGTTCTATATTCTCCTCTTCATTGTCTTCGCCACTTGTCCCTGTGCTTCTTGAACTCGTTCTCGTCTTCCTTACCACCACCACCACCATCATCATCATCGTCATCGTCATCATCGTCATCATCATCATCATTGTAATCAACATCTCGGAAAAAAACAAAAACAAAAAAAAACAACCTTTTGATGAGAAAATATCCATCATTGCTGGAGAAGAATCGGAACCAATCAAAACGTGTGTGGTGAAGCCATATCAAAGTTCAGCTTCTCTTCTTCAAGACGTTTTGGAAGTATGTTCGTTTGGAAAAAAAAAAAAAAAAAAAAAGGACTGTAACTCGCTGTGACAGCAAAACGATGCGGTTTGGATTCCTACACGCTACAGCATGCTGTGGAGAGGGTGGGAGGGAGGTGGAGGGGGTGTAGTAAGGGTGGTGGTGGTGGTGGTGGTGGGAGGCGGAACAGGGAGAAGGAGGAGGAGGAGGCAAGGGATGCGATCCTGGAGACTCCAGCGGAGAAGATCAAAGGCAGAGCTAAAGGACAAAAGGTCAACGGGTCAAAAGCTGGTACACCCTTTCACCCCTCGGCCTGTTGTCTCTGTGCAGGATCCTGACACTGTGTACAGAACTCTCCACTCGTGCATGTGTTGAGAGAGAGATAAACCGGGGGGGGGGGGGGGGGGGGGGGGGGGTAGGGACAGAGACAGAGAGTGGCTGACACTGCCGTGAGATAGAGAGACAGAGAGACTGGCGGAAAAAGAGAGAGGGGCAAACAGAAATGGAAAAGGGGGTGGGGGGGAGGAGAGAGAGAGAGAGTGGCGGAAAGAGAGAGACGGACATGCACAGAATGACAGAGATAGGGGCAGACGGAGATGGAAGAGGGAGGGAGGACAGAGAGGGAGAGAGAGAAGGGGGAGGGAGAGAGAGAAGGGGGAGGGAGGGGGGAGGGAGAGAGAGAGGGGGGGACGGGGGGAGAGGAAGAATGATAGAGACAGACAGTCAGACACAGCCAGAGAGATAGTGAGACAGTGACAGAAACAGAGACAGACACTGATAGAGGACAGGCACATAGGGCTAAGAGACAGAAAAAAATGCTTCAGAGAGACTGAGATCGAAGATACAGACGGACTCGGAAAACAACGGAAATACGGATCGAAAAGGACAGAGTGAGAAAGATTTGCCGGCGGCGTCAGATCCTTCAAATTACACACGCGCGCGTGCACGCAAGCTTGCATTCTTACACACATACACACAGTACTTCTCTCTTCCGATTGTGCTTTCACGAGTCCGCACGCATGTGCGTGCTTGCGTGCGCACGTGCATTCATGTGCGTGTACGTGCGTGTGCGTGTATGTGTGTGCGTGTGTGCGTGCGCGCGCGCGCGCGTGTCTGTGTGTGTGTGTGTGATGATACGGATGTGTGTGTGTGTGTGTGTGTGTGTGTGTGTGTGTGTGTGAGGATATGGATGTGTGTATATGTGTGTGTGTGTGTGTGTGTGTGTGTGCGTGCGTGCGCGTGTGTGTGTGTATAAGAATATGTATGTGTGTATATGTGTGTGTGTGCGTGCGTGCGCGCGCGCGCACACACACACTCTTTCTCTGTAACTCTATCCCTCCCCCACTGAGGATCTCCCTCGCTTCCACCGATTCCCTTCTCTCCCCCCCCCCCCCCGCCCCCTACACACACACACACACACACACACACACACACACATACACACCACCCCTATCGGCATCCTCACTTACTCACCCTCCTGGTGACATTTCATAGAGAGAGAGAGAGAGAACAAAAGAAACAAAAAACAAAAAAACAAAAAAACACCCTCATATGCTATCACAGATCTGCACCAAATGCGCCAAGGTGAGGGAAGAAATATGGCAGTCATTTGGGAAGAGGTGTAGTCGATCGCTCGCTGCTTCTCCCCGCAGATTGCCCGCGATGGGAAACACGTCGCCTGGCTGTTCTCCGAGAGGAGGTGTTGAACTGCTGGGGTCTGAGGGCACAGTCCTCTTGGCCTGTCAACCCCTCCTCAGTGGCAACGTTTCCCTAGCCGTTAGGTTCTGGTTCTTGTCCTTCTTGTTCTTGTTCTTCTTCCTCTTATGGTGGGGGAAAGCTTTTCCTACTTCTGCTGCTGCTGCTGTACTTCTGCTCAGTAACGGCCGCTTTTGAAGAGAGCGATCATGTCCTGTTTTAATATCCTAAACTCTTGGCCCATTGTATTGTGTTGTGTTGTATTTCTCTCTCTCTCCTTTTTTTTTTTTTTTTTTTTTTTTTCACAACAGATTTCTCTGTGAAATTCGGGCTACTCTCCCCAGGGAGAGCGCGTCGCTTCTCTTGAGAGCCCAATCTTTTTTTTTCTGCCTTCACTTTTATTTGTGCTCTGATCAAAGTGGATTTTTCAGCAAAACTTTGCCAGGGATAAATCCTTTTGTTGCCGTGAATTCTTTTACGTGCGCTGCTAAGTGCATGCTGCACACGGGACCTCGGTTTATCGTCTCATCCGAATGACCATATATCGGATAGATAGGCTAATGGGCATAACACAGACAATAGACAAGTAAAAATCAGCAAAATGTAGGTCTCTGTACAGTGGTCCTAGTTTTAATTTACGATGTGCTTTGGTTGGTCGATGAACCCAGTCCTAATAAGCTGCGCAACCAAGGAATCGAAGAAACACACACACACACACACACACACACACACACACACAAACAACAACAAACAAACAACAACAAAAAACTTCAATCAAAAGGAATCATTCATGTGGGTTTCACGGTTCTCACAATGAGACAAACACACGCAAACTAAAACAAAAACCCGCTACTGCCAAGCGCTTGTCGCTGACGCGTTGGCTATAGCCATGACTTAATCAAGAATTGTCTACCTTTGACGAAGGGTAACAGTGACTGTCACTGCTGGCTGTCTAACAGTTATCTCTCTTTGCCTCACGAATGGAGTCTCCCGTCGGACCGACGGATGAGTAGGCAGGCAGGCTTATCTGTCGGTGTGTGTCCTCATATGGGAGAAGAGGCCGATTCTGGATGCGCAGCACTTCCTACGGGTGTTGCAAGGGAAAACGTCTCCAGAAGTTGAGCCCTGCTTCCTTCGCTCACGCTTCTCCTTAATGGTCAACGTTCTGTTTTCAAACGTCTTTATGCCACTAGAGCACAGCATCCTCAAGCGAGAGCGGTCAAGGGCATCAGTTTCCCAGGAAGCGATGTCTATGTCACAGGCTTTGAAGCTTGTCTTCAATGTGTCCTTGAAGCGCTTGCAGGGTCTTCCAAGTTCGCGGTGGACTTCCTTCAGCTGGCCATACAAAAGCATCTTCGGTATCCTGCTGTCTGTCATGCGGACAATGTGTCCTGTCCAGCGTAGCTGGCACTGGATCAGCAGGCTTTCGATGCTGGGCAGGCCGCTCCTCTCTAAGATCTGGAAGTTGGAGACCCTGTCTTGCCACTTTATGCCGAGAATCTTTCGTAGGCATCTCTGGTGAAGCTGCTCAAGTTGTTGAATGTGACGGCGATACGTCGTTCATGTTTCACGGCATGCTTCACGACAGTGGGGGGAAACGACAGGGGTTGTCAGGAAGAACGACAACTGGGTGAAATCACCTTGGGTTTATGCGAACGGAAGGTGCCTTTGTCGATCCTTTGTCTCCATTACTTATGATCTTTTCCTGCCCAACTCTAAACGCTCGGGCGTTCGTACGCACATACATACACACAGAAACAAAACAAAAACAAACAACACACACATGTATATACACACACGCGCACGCACTCGAAAGCACACTGGTCACACACGTGCATATATATATATATATATATATATATAGAGAGAGAGAGAGAGAGAGAGAGAGAGAGATCAGAATGGTCACCGCCCCATTTATAGAGAATAATACATACTGAAAAGCCACATTAACACATGAACGTTTCTACATAAATTATGGACGGCAAACCAGCTTTTTCATGACAAGGGTGTGTGTGTGTGTGTGTGTGTGTGTGTGTGTGCGCGCGCGCGTGTGCGTGTGTGTGTGTGTGCGTGTGTGTGCGCGCGCGCGTGAGGTGTGGGGGCGCAAAAAGGGAAGGACGGAAGAAGGAGTGTGAGCAAGCAAGCAAGCGCGCGAGAGTGAGAGAGAAAGGGGGCATCGAGAGAGAGAGAGAGAGAGAGAGAGAGAGAGAGATGCAATCTATCATTTCATATGCCAACAACAAATCCATGACAAGACTTCATCTGTTTCTTTCGATTCACTTTTTGTGGTAGAGGGGGCGTGGGGGGCGGGCGGGGGGCGGAGTAAGGGGGCGGGGAACGGAGGGGGTTGGGAGGGCGGTGGGGAGGGGCGGGGGTACTCGTGGTCTGGTCTCCTCCCCCTCCGGCCCCCTCCCCGCCCACCCCTCCTCACACACACAATAAACACATACACGCTATACGCGTACTATTTATATGCGTAAGGAATCGGTTGAAAATGTGAGAGATCGCATTTGGCAAGGCATGACTGCCAAAGGCTAAAGGTTGCGCCAGTCTCTCTCCGTCATACTGATTCGCTTCCTGGCTCCATGTTGGAATCCCCCCCCCTCTCTCCCTCTCTCCTCTCTCTCTCCCTCCCTCTCCCTTCCTCTCTTTCTCTCTCCCTCCCTCTCTCTCTCCCCTCTCTCTGTCTCTCTCTCCCCTCTCTCTCCCCCCTCTCTCTCTCTCCCTCTCTCTTTTCCCCCCTCTCTCTCTCTCTCCCTCTATCTCTCTCTCTCCCTCTCTCCCCCTCTCTCTCCCTCTCTCTCTCCCTCTATCTCTCTCTCTCTCCCTCTCTGTCTTCCCCCTGCTCTCTCTCCCCCTCTCTCTCTCCGTCTATCTCCGTCTATCTCTCTCTCTCTCTCCCCCCTCTCTCCCTCTCTCTCTGGCTGTTGCTTGACTGCAACCAATCGCTTTCTTCTCTGTCAGTCTCTCCGTCTGACTACTTACCTGTTCCTTTCTCAGTCTCCTCTCTTTCCTTCACCCCCCTCCCTCTTCATCTTGTGCACCTCCCTGTGCGTGCGTGCGCGCGCGTACATGTGTGTGTGTGTGTGTATGCGTGCACGCATGTCGTGTGTGTGTGTGTGTGTGTGTGTGTGTGAGTTGAGAGAGAGGGAGATAGAGAGAGAGAGAGAGAGAGAGAGAGAGAGGGAGAGAAACTGAAACTGAAAGTGAAAAATGTTTTAATGCCATCGACATTACAGTCCTATTGGCATGGGACACACACACACACACACACACACACACACACACACACACACACACACACACACACACACAGAGAATGGTACGCTACGGAGCAGTGTGTTGCAAACTCCTAACAGTATAAAACTATCGTACGAACCCGATGACTTCGCCATCAGAGATAGAAGTTAAAAAACAAACAAACCAATGACAAGAGAATATTGCTGCCTACATGGTGGGATAAATAAACAAAACGGTCATACACGTAAAATGTTACGTGTCTGAGTGTGTGTGTGTGTGTGTGTGTGTGTGTGTGTGTGTGTGTGTGTGTGTGTGTGTGTGTGTGTGTGTGTGTGTGTGTGTGTGTGTGTGTGTGTGTGAGCCTGAAATCTGATTGAATGACACAATTGAATGACACAGGAAACGAATGATGAGCGGCCAGTGGCAGCCGTCGGTCGGCTCTACCTAGGTAGGCAGCCTGTTGTGCAAATGACCCCGTGTTTGTAAAGAGCTTAGAGTTTTGGTCTCTGCGTACCGAGGATAGGCGCTAAATTTCTTTCTTTTTTTTTTTTTTCGTTTTTTTTGTTGTTGCCATAACAGATTTCTCTGTGTGAAATTCGAGCTGCTCTCCTCAGGGAGAGCGCGTCGCTACTCTGACAGCGCTACCCATTAAAGAAAAAAAAAATTCTGCGTGCAGTTTAATTTGTTTTTTTCCTATCCAAGTGGATTTTTCTCCAGAATTTTGCCAGGTACAACACTTTTGTTGCCGCGGGTTCTTATACCTGCGCTAAATGCATGCTGCACACGGGACCTCGGTTGATCGTCTCATCCGAATGACTAGCGTCCAGACCACCACTCAAGGTTTAGTGGTGGGGGGAGAAAATACCGGCGACTGAGCCGTGATTTGAACCAGCACGCTCAGATTCTCTCGCTTCCTAGGTGGACGCGTTACCTCTATGCCATCACTCCACAGATTGACCTAAGTTTACAGACGGGCCAACAGCAGAATGAGAGCTGTATTATCAATGTTTTTTCCATTGCAGTGGGAAATCATTTACAGCTTAGTCTCAGTTTCTGATGGACTAGAACTGTCAAAGTAGGACGCGAAATTGCACTGGCTCTTAGTGCTGCAGTTTGGGGGCTAGTTGGTCTTTGGGAACCACCATCCCAACGCCGACTGTCCTAAACTCTTCTTGGCCGAGAGAGTGGGGATGTAACCTGGGCAAGGCACTGTCCACTATATCACAGTCTAGCCCAGATAGTCGGGACAGCAGTTGCCTCTGCTGTTCTGATGATGGTCATTGTCGAAAACGACTGACTATCATACATACATACATACACGTATGTATGTATGTTTATCTGACCTGGGTTTTGGTTGTGTGTTTGTGTTCCAGGTGTGCTGCTTGTAGGTGCTGCTTGTAGTAAGTACTTGAAGTAGGCAGTGTGTGCTGCCTTGGTGTGTGTTGCTTTTGCTAAGTAGGGTGAACTGCTTAGTGTGTGTGATGTACTGTAAAGTAAACACTCTATAAAAAAAAAAAACAGCTCCATGTGGCCCTGCTATTGATGTGAGGAGAGAGTGAGTGAGTGCATCATTAGTTGATCCTATATCCCCCTGTCTGCTCCCCTCTCTCTTGGAATAGAATCGAACCAACCACACATTTTCGAGAACACAGTAGTTTTTACATATGTAGCAGTCTGCTTCTTTTCCTGTCCACTCCATGTCCTCTCCAGGTCGTCGTTGTCTCGTCGTCGTCATTGCTACCGTCATCGTCACGAACAGCATATCAGACAGACGCACACGCATGCACATGCTCACACACGCGCTCTCTTCCCGGGAAGAGGGCAGCCTGCCTTTTACACAGAGAAAGCAATGCAATGCAAAACAGTATAGCATATTGCGATACTATACAACACAATACAGTGTCCATATTTGGGGCATTCTGAAAATAACGATAATGATGATATTACTAATAATGTCAATGATGATGATGATGATAATGGATACGTATAAAGCACACTGTCCCGAGACCTGCTCTAGGTGTTTAGAAAACGGTTTTATACATAACACATTGATTCAGTGTTACATGATCACACACACTAAAATGTACAAAGCAAACTAGACACACACATAAGCAGAATGCGTATATAATATAGAAATGTACATTCAAACACGCTTCCCCTATGCCCACCTGCACCCCCCCTCGGCAACCCCCCCCCCACACACACACACACAAACACACACCACCCCGACAAAGAGAGAGAGAATGAATGAATGATTTAATTAATCTTATTTCAGAGGGTAACAGAATAAGTAACAATGTTCTTTTTTCCATCCAGCCCTCAAAAAGGAGAAAATTGGGGGGCTTGGGGGGGGAGGGATGTAAGCAAAGAAATTTCAAATAACATCGCATAAAATCAAACGAGAAAGGGAAAAATCTCATTGCATCACATTCATAACAAATTATGGAAAGAACTGCACGACGAGAGAGAGACAGAGAGAGAGAGAGGGAGATTCTGTTACAAATGTGAAGCTGCAATTTCTTTATTCTTGATGGTACAGTTTCAGCAAAGACATCAATGTTCCTGATTAACCCTTTCCTTTCTCGGGACTGTTTTGCTGCAAGCAGCATGGGTGTCCAAATCTGTCCGTCTTTGCCTTCTTGCCTGCTGTCTGTCTACCTGCCTGCCTGCCTGTCTGCCTGCCTGCCTGCCTGTCTGTCTGCCTGCCTGTCTGTCTGTCTGTCTGTCTGCCTGCCTGTCTGTCTGTCTGTATGCCTGTCTGTCTGTCCAACCGACCGCCTTTCTCCATCTTGCTTGTCTTTGTAAGGTGGCAGAATGGTTAAGACGCTTTTCTGCCAATACTGTGTCCGTGAGGCTGTGGGTTCAAATCCTGGGTTTGACTGGAAAATCAAACTGAGCCGTCTAGTCAATTCAGGTGAAACGATAAACCGAGATCCTGTGTGGAAACACGTACTTTGCGCACTGGGGGAGGGGGGGGGGGGAGAAGCTCATGGTAACAATACCGTTGTCATCTGGCATAATTCTGAAGAAAAAACAAAAGTACGTATGCACTCAAGACCTGCCTGAGCGCGATGGGTTACGCTGCTGTCAGGCATCTGTTTAGCAGATGTGGTGTTGCGTATATGGATTTGTTCGTACGCATTGACCCCTCCCTGAAAATGTTTGTGTGCATCTCTTTTCCTCCCTTTCTATGTGTGTCTGTGTCTTGTTCTTTTGTTCTTTCTCTGTCTCCGTCTGCCTGTCTTTCTCTTTTCTCACCACCCCTTCTCTCTCTCTCTCTCTCTCTCTCTCTCTCTCTCTCTCTCTCTCTCTCTCTCTCTCTTTCAGTTCATGCCCCCAAGCTTTCAAAGTCCGAGAAATTATTACGTCATGAAAACACTGTTTTGTTGCCAGGCTAGTTTTCATTTGAACTTATGTTATATCGAGTTTTCTATGTATGTTGTATTATGTGAAATGTTTTTGTTTTTGTTTGTTTTTCATTGTTGTCTGTTCACATACCCCTTCATTAGGGGCCTTGGCCTGTTCTGAATAAATCACCTTGAATCTCTCTTTCAGTTTGTTTGTTCTATATATATATATAATTGACTATGGACACAATTTCTTCAAGACTGTTGAAATATGTCTCTTAGTACACTTCTTCGATCAAACAATAAGCAAGAGAAATCGCCAAGTATCAAAATTCATTTATCATGCGATCAAAAGGAGAAATCATCTACTCAGACATAATTGATTTTAAAATGTCAGGTCCATGAACAGTATGATATTGTGTGATGCTGTTCAAGTATCACAATACTATTTCCCATGCTCACACCCCAGTCCCCTGGTTTTGAATTGTGGTCCATCCATGGCCAAAGTTCATTAAAACATTTTCGTTCGTTCGCTCGCTCTCACTGCCCTTGGGAATTATTGACCTGAAATGTTAGTCCTTCAGGAGCAAAGTTCTGAATTACCTGTCTGTCTTTGTGTGTATGTCAGTCCGTCCGTCCTGTCTGTCTGTCTGTTGTCTTTTTCTTTCATTTTTTTCTTCTTCTCTCTCTCCCGCCGGCATTCTCTAAACCAACCAGCCCCCCACCCCCACCCCCTCCCCTACTGCCCAGCACCTCCCACCACCACCTCCCCTGCGTTTCTGGCTCCCCCCCCCCCCCCCCCGCCGAAACATCCACTATCCCTTCCTCACTCTTTTACTCATGGTACCTCCTACCCCACCCCCCTTCTAACCTCCATCCCTAACCCCTTCCCCTCCTCTCTCTCTCTCTCTGTGGTTCCCGACCGTAATACTATAAATTGAGCACACCTCACTTCCCCTTCCCCCTTCCCTCTCAACCTCCCTCCGCCCCCCCCCCCCCCCCCCCTCCCCCCGCCTCCCCACCTCCCCCCCTCCCTCCCACACACACGCAGCCCTAAGTCACAAGGAGCGGTGCTTGATAGCATGGGGCAGTCGTGACCAGGCAAGTGGCGGGGGCTTAAACTGATCGTCTTTCTGCGTCACGTGATTCTGCTGGGGTATGATGGTGGTGGTGGTGGTGGTGATGGTGGTGGTGGTGGTGATGGTGATGGTGATGGTGCTGGTGGTGCTGGTGGGTGGTGGTGATGATGGTGATGGTGGTGAGTGGTGGGTGGTGGTGGTGGTGGTGGTGATGGTGGTGATAGTGATACTGGTGGAGGTGGTGGTGGTGGTGGTGGTGATGATGATGATGGTGGTGATGATGATGGTGGTGGTGGTGGTGGTGGGTGGTGGGTGGTGGTGATGGTGGTGGTGATGGTGGTGGTGGTGAGTGGTGGGGGGTGGTGATGTTGGTGGTGGTGGTGGTGGTGATGATGATGGTGGTGATGATGATATCAGGTGGTGGTGTTGGGTGGTGGGTGGTGGGTGGTGGTGATGGTGGTGGTAGTGATGGTGGTGGTGGGCAGCAGTTTTTGTCGTTCTCGTTGTGGAGAGATAGAAGAGATAACAATTGATAAGAGAGGCTTGGTTTCTGTATATTGTATTCGATTTGATATGGATACATGATAATGTCGAGTGACGAGTTTAAGAAAATATAATGATTACAATGAAACAAGAGAGAGAGAGAGAGAGAGAGAGAGAGAGAGAGAGAGAGAGAGAGAGAGAGAGAGAGAGAGAGAGAATGACTATTTTCTGAGGGTAACAGATTATGCATACATGCATACATACTTTTTTTCATCCAGCCCTCGAAAACAAATAAAATTTAACAAAAGATAATAATAACAATATAACAAAGAAAGAAGAGGGAGAGCAAGAGAGAGAGGGGGGGGGAGGGAGAGAGAGGGAGGAACAGAGAGAGACAGAGAGAGAGGTGGAACAGAGAGAAAGAGAGAGAGATTATGAAAACTAGAAGGCGGAGGAGTAGGGATAGCATCGCTTGTGAACTCTTAACAAGGAGATGCCTCTTTTACCTGTGAATCTACAGTCTCCCAAAACCCCATGTTATGTCTGTGAGTGCCAGAGTTGGTCCGTCTATCTGTTTCTCTCACTCCGCTCCCACACTCGCTTAAAAAGAAGAAGAAGAAGACTGTTTGTATGTGTCAGTCGATCTATGGAAAAACCCTCTTTATCTGCTCTACCTGTTACTCTCAGAACTCTCCATCTCTCTCTCTCTCTCTCTCTCTCTCTCTCTCTCTCTCTCTCTCTCTTTCAGAAAACATTACCTGTGTATCCCTCCTTATGCCATAATGTTTGATATCTTGCTGAGCTCGAGATACTGCTATTCTCTTTTGTTTTTGTTTTTGTTTTACGCGCGCGCGCGCGCGTGTGTGTGTGTGCGCGCGCACGTGTGTGTGTGTGTGTGTGTGTGTGCGCGCGCGTGTGTGTGTGTGTGTGCGCGCGTGTGTGTGTGAGGAAATATCTTTCATTCAGTTCTTTTTTTTTTCTTTTTTTTTGCCCTCTAGATTTCACTTCATTGCTCTCTCTCTCTCCCTCTGTTCTCCCAATATTTGTATTTGTATTTGTATTGCTTTTTATCACAACAGATTTCTCTGTGTGAAATTCGGGCTGCTTTCCCCAGGGAGAGCTCGTCACTACACTACAGCACCAACCTTTTTTTTTTTTTTTGTATTTTTTCCTGCGTGCAGTTTTTTGTTGTTGTTTTTTTTCCTATCGAAGTGGATTTTTCTCCAGAATTTTGCCAGGAACAACCCTTTTGTTGCCGTGGGTTTTTTTGCGTGCGCTAAGTGCATGCTGCACTCGGGACCTCGGTTTATCGTCTCATCCGAATGACAACCGTCCAGACCACCATTCAAGGTCTAGTGGAGGGGGAGAAAATATCGGCGGCTGAGCCGTGATTAGAACCAGCGCGCTCAGATTCTCTCGCTTCCTAGGCGGACGCGTTACTTCTAGGCCTTCACTCCACTTATTGCTGTGTGTATCAATATCATTATACTTGTGCATCGTTATATTTTTATGTGTGTGTGTGTGTGTGTGTGTGTGTGTGTGTGTGTGTGTTTCTTAACCCCTATATATGTTATTACCATCCTGCTTTGGGCTATTATTGCTTAGCATTGTGCAGTGTAGGCCTTACAACAAAAGGCGAAGACTGGATGAAAGAAAAAAAACAAAAAAAACGGCGCACCGGTGCTTATCGATTATCCTCGTAAATAATTTTGTCTTGTCTTGTCTTGTCTTGTCTTGTCTCGTCTCGTCTCGTCTCTCCCTTTCTCCTTCTTTCTTTTTAAGATTGTTTTAAGCACTAACATGCCTACCCCTCTTTTTCTCTTTCTCGACCAATCTTTTGTCTGCTTCTTTCTCTCCCGGCCTGTCTCTCTTCCTATCTCATCCGTCTCTCATCCATCTCTCTCCTGTCACCCCCCATCTCTCTCTCTGTATCTCTCTTTCTGTGCCAAACTTCTTTTTTTTTATGATGTAACCATAACTCTGGTCTCCTGCTAATGGAAGGAAGACTGACGCTCTTTTGAAAACGGTCTCTGTGCGATTATGTGTGTGTGTGTATGTGTATGTGTGTGTGTGTGTGTGTGTGTGTGCGTGGTGCGTGCGTGCGCGCGCGCACGCGTGTGTGTGTGTGTGTGTGTGTGTGTGTGCGTATGTGTGTGTGTGTGTGTGTGTGTGTGTGTGTGTGTGTGTGTGTGCGTGCGTGCGCTCGCGCGCTCGCGCGCTCGCGCGCACGCGCTGTCCGTCTGCTTCTATTTATATCTCGCTCAGAAATCCATCCCCTCCTTTCTCACCTATTAAATGCTCGTGCGTGTCTGTGTCCGAGTGTACTGCTCTCTGTCTGTCTGTCTATCTGTTTCTCTCTGTCTCTGTCTGTCTGTCTGTCTGTCTGTCTCTCTCTCTCTCTCTCTCTCTCTCTCTCTCTCTCTCTCTCTCGTACCACGTAAGTACTATCGACAGCCATGTCTATTCAAACTGAGTTTATCATTGTCATTCACGAGACATGATGATGATACGGAAGCTGGCACTGTTGTTTTTTTTTTTTCTTTTTTTTTCTTTTTTCACCAGGCGTTTAAATTATTTTAGGGAAATCGTAACATCTTAAAATGCCGTACTTCACTGCAGCGTTTATGTAATGTATGTGCTTATATACATGGTTGGTTAGATAGTTTTATTTTGTTTGATATTATTCACTTTCCCCCTTCATAAAAGGGCCTAGGCCTATTCGTGAATAAATCATCTGAATCATTCTCTCTGTCTCTCTAGTGTATTTTGTTAGAAAAAGAGGAGAAGAATTATTTATGAGTGTTCTGGGGCAACAACTAATCGGGTTGTTTTTTTTGTGTGTGTTTGTTTGTTGTTGTTTTTTTGGGGGGAAGTAATAAATTTTTACCATCTTTTTCTCTACAAGGCTGACCGAACATGAACTTTCAAGCTGACAGTGTAGGTGACGCAAGCCGGCGGTGTAACAAGCCGAACCCTACCCCTGGCTAGTTTACTCCCCGGGTATAAAAAAAAAAAAAAGCCTAGGCTAGTTTAACCCTCGGGGTTAAATAATACCAGCCTAGGCCATGAGATATCCCTTCTGGCCGGAATATACACCCTTGAGTATGCTTCGCCAGCTCACTCAACCAGTCTGTATCACATTTTTTTTGTAAATAATGATCATAATAATGGTGGGAATTTATACAGCGCCTCTAAACACTCGAGGCACTTTTCAACGACGGCAAAAAACGTAATAACAAAGAAACAATAATATGACACGGTGTATAACACAAAAAACTTGTAAACAAACATGTACAAAAGCTACTAAAAAAAAAAAAAAAAAGATTCGACATAAACCGTCCCACAATTGCAGTGAAACAGTTTGAATTTCAAATAAGAAGCAATAACGCATCACACACACGCGCGCGCGCGCGCGCACACACGCACACAAACACACACACGCAAACACACACACACACGCACACACGCGTACAGACACACACACACTACACACACACACACTACACACGCACACACACACACACACACACACACACACACACACACACACACACACACACACACTGCAGAAAACATGAAAACTGGTGTTGCAACGAAGCAATTGGCTGAACAATCTTCTGAAAACGGCCGGAACGGAGATGGAAGAAATACAGCAACAGTTCCGTGCCATTGAAACTCCCCATTCCCGACAATTGCCTGCTTTGTGTTGTCTGTCAGCCACACTGATATACACTGTCAACTTCTATTCACTTTGCCTGGAGAGAGAGAGAGAGAGAGAGAGAGAGAGAGAGAGAGAGACAGACAGACAGACAGCAGACAGATAGAGAGGAGAAGAGAGAGGCAGAGAGAGACAGACAGACAGACAGAGACAGACAGCAGACAGATAGAGAGAAGAAGAGAGAGAGAGAGGGGGAGAGAGAGCGAGAGCGAGAGAGACAGACAGCAGACAGATAGAGAGAAGAAGAGACAGGCAGAGAGAGAGAGAGAGACAGACAACAGACAGATAGAAAGAAGAAGATAGAGAGGGGGGGAGAGAGAGAGAGAGAGAGAGCGAGAGAGACAGACAGACAGAGAGGAGAGAGAAGGAGAGAGAGGCAGAGAGAGAGAGAGAGGGGGCGAGAGAGAAAGACAGACTACAAGACATAGAGAAGAAGAGAGAGGCAGGGAGAGAGAGAGTGATAGAGAGGGCAAGAGAGAAAGACAACAGACAGATAGAGAGAAGAAGAAGAAGAAGAGAGAGAGAGAGAGTAAGAGAGAGTGAGAGAGAGACAGCGAGAGAGACAGACAGACAGAAGAGAGAGGGAGAGAGAGAAAGAGGGCAGAGAGAGTGAGAGAGAGAGAGAGACAGCGAGAGAGACAGAAGAGAAGGGGAGACAGAGAGGGAGACAGACAGAGAGAGAGAGAGACAGACAGACAGACAAACAGACAGCAAACAGATAGAGAAAAGAAGAGAGAGAAGGAGGGAGGGAGAGAGCGAGAGAGACAGACAGCAGACAGATAGAGAGAAGAAGAGAGAGGCAGAGAGAGAGAGAGAGAGCGAGAGATA
>NC_134877.1:32815513-32818013 GCF_041734735.1 Babylonia areolata | reverse complement strand
GAAAGAGATGTTTACTGGCGCCTGTGTTCCTCTAGTCTCATGCTATTTTCTTACTTTAAAAAAATCCATGTTTTACCTCAGGCCCCCACGTACAATAGCCTACTGTTGAAATATTGCTGCAGCCAAAGAGTTGTCTCCACCTTTGTGTGCACACGTGCTTGCGTGATCTCCATATGCATTTGGGGGGGAAACACGAGCAAACTTCATTGATGGCTCTTGAAGCCAGAAACCAAGCTGGATGAAGAAGCATCCATCTGCAGAGAGTCGAACACGAACAGGTCTTTGTGTAAAATGTGTGTGCGTGTGTGAATGTATGTATGTATACACTCTCTACTCTTGAGTGTGGCTCGGTCATCTGCATCGCTTTCAAGCATGTGTGTGTGTGCGCGCGCACACACACACACACACACACACACACACACATATATATATATATATATATACATATATGTATATATATATATATATATATATATAGAGAGAGAGAGAGAGAGAGAGAGAGAGAGAGAGAGAGAGAGCGAAAAATGGATCTGGAAGGCAGTGGAAAACTGTACATAATGAATTTTGCCTTTGTACAGCAACACATCCAACACATCCACTCCAGTCAATGCTCAAGTTATAGCCCACCCTTCACCACACCCATATCGGAAGTCCCAACTTTAAGACGTTTGTTCTCAAAAAGCGGGTATGGCAACATGAATTTCGGCACGCTTAATTAAGCTGCGAAGAAGAAAAAAAAATGTCCATGACAAAACTAGACAGGGGCACACACACAAAGAAAACCACCGCACCGACGGGGGAAAAAAAAACACAAACGAACGGAGCGGGCGACACATGCTTCATGCAGGTGCACAACAAACAACCACACTTATTCGTCCTTCCCCGCACCCCCTCCCCCCTCCCCCCCCTCTCTCTCTCTCTCGTCTCTCTCTCTCTTATCGGCCCGCTGGAAGACATACCTGTTTGAGAAATCGATGGGCACAGCCAGCCTTGCCTTGTCCTTGCCTGCAGCAGTACAGGAAGAGCTGTAAAAACATCATGCAGCAGCACTTCGACCTCCGCACAACCCCTGTTGGCTGAGTGCCAAATCTAGTAAGGAACCCTTTTCATGTGGACATTTATTAGTCTGCCATGAAAAAAAAATCGTAACTTTCAAGGGTTGAGTTTTTTTTGTTTTTTTTTTTTGCTTTTGTTTTTGTTTTCTTCTTTTTTTTTTTCCTTTGATTTGTTGGAATACGTGCACAAGGCGCCAGGGAGCTCAATTATTCAAGCTGGACATAAATTTACAACAAAGTATTTTGTATTGTATCGTCCACTTACGGTTAAAGTACTCCTCTCTCTCTCTCTCTCTCTGCTTTCACCCAGTTGAACGTGCAGAGCAAGGGGGAATACACGCACGCATTGGATGAGGCGATATACTGGCTTCCTGAATTCATTCGGTCTTTTAAAACAGTAAGGATTAAAACTTGTTGCTCTGTTACTTTAGTAACATGTGCTAAACTGAAAGTTTACTGGTTTACATTATTTACTTCTTGATGGGACAGACCCTGCGTATGTGTGTGTGTGTGAGAGAGAGAGAGGGGGGGAGGGAGTGAGGGGATGTGAGAAAGGGAGGGAGGGAGGGTGACAGACAGGCAGACACAGACAGGCAGACAGACAGATAAAAGGATAGGGAGGGTATACGACTGCATGTTTCTTTTGTCACACATATTCATTTTTATTTGTATCTTTTTTTTTATATAAACTGATTTACATTGACATTCACAGCAGTCGCGTCGCCACGGCTGTCAAGCAAGCATTTTACAGCGGTGTGCTGACAAAGCTGTTTGTGGCGAAGTTTTGCCTCTCTTCTTTGCAAGCGATCCGGCAGCCCCGATAGTACAAAGGTACACTATACACAGACAGCTCAGGACAGCTGTTGAGAAACTCCAACACAAGATGAGGCGGTCTCACAGCTTCCATGCTCCATCAAGCAGCTTGCGTTTTGCGTCTGTCTAGTATCTGAAAATTACTGTTTGAGAATATGAAAAGGAAATAATATATATTTTTTTATAATTTAGTCAAGAAAATGACAATATTCAGTTTCTTGGGGGACAAAACACGAATTACAAAGCAGGAGATTTCCTAGAGGGTTTGCATCAATATTGGAAAGCTCAGATCATCAACCGGCCTGCTTTACAAAGTATATCTGGAAAGCACTGTTTGAGAATAAAAAGAAATATATAAAAAAGATAATAATAATAATAATGGTATTTATACAGCGCTGAATCTTGTGCAGAGACAAATCAAAGCGCTTTCGCACCAGTCATTCACACGCATGCATAACTCAACAACTGGAGAAACTGAAGACAAGAAAGAGGCAGGGAAGGGAGGCTGTTCTGGGAAGAGGTGAATTTTTAATGCCAGACTTGAAAGAGCTGAGTGCGGAGACTTGACGAAGCGAAAGAGGAAGTTCATTCCAATTGCAAGGTCCAGAGACAGAGAAAGAACGGCGGCCAAC
>NC_134877.1:32780513-32810513 GCF_041734735.1 Babylonia areolata | reverse complement strand
GAGAAGGGGGTGTTCCAGAGAGAGAGAGGGGTGGGGAAGAGAGAGAGAGAGAGGGGGGGGGGAAGAGAGAGAGAGAGAGAGAGAGAGAGAGAGAGAGAGCGACGAGCAGACGGACCCAGACACGCACAGATAGAGGGGGTAGGGGTGGTGGTGGCTGGGAAACAGACGCAGATAAACAGACAGACAGAGAAGAATGGAACGAGGAGAAAGGAAGACAAACACGGTCACTGAGACAGAGAGTCTACAGGGAACGAGACAGAGTCTTCAGATAACGAGACAGAGAGTCTACAGGGAACGAGACAGAGTCTTCAGATAACGAGACAGAGAGTCGACAGAGAACGAGACAGAGTCTTCAGATAACGAGACAGAGAGTCGACAGAGAACGAGACAGAGTCTTCAGATAACGAGACAGAGAGTCTACAGAGAACGAGACAGAGTCTTCAGATAACGAGACAGACAGTCTACAGAGAACGAGACAGAGTCTTCAGATAACGAGACAGAGAGTTGACAGAGAACGAGACAGAGAGTCGACAGAGAACGAGACAGAGAGTCGACAGAGAACGAGACAGAGAGTCGACAGAGAACGAGGCAGAGAACGAGACAGAGATTTGACAGAGAGCGAGACAGAGAGTCTTCAGAGAACGAGACAGAGAGTCTACAGACAATCTACAGAGAACGAGACAGAGAGTCGACAGAGAATGAGACAGAGAGTCGACAGAGAACGAGGCAGAGAACGAGACAGAGATTTGACAAAGAGCGAGACAGAGAGTCTACAGAGAACGAGACAGAGAGTCTGCAGACAATCTACAGAGAACGAGACAGAGAGTCTACAGAGATTATACAGAGAACGAGACAGAGAGTCTGCAGAGAATGAGACAGAGAGTCTGCAGAGAACGAGACAGAGAGTCTACAGAGAACGAGACAGAGAGTCTACAGAGAACGAGACAGAGAGTCTGCAGAGAACGAGACAGAGAGTCGACAGAGAACGAGACAGAGAGTCTGCAGAGAACGAGACAGAGAGTCGACAGAGAACGAGACAGAGAGTCTACAGAGAACGAGACAGAGTCTTCAGATAACGAGACAGAGAGTTGACGGAGAACGAGACAGAGAGTCTACAGAGAACGAGACAGAGTCTTCAGATAACGAGACAGAGAGTCGACAGAGAACGAGACAGAGTCTTCAGATAACGAGACAGAGAGTCTACAGGGAACGAGACAGAGTCTTCAGATAACGAGACAGAGAGTCGACAGAGAGCGAGACAGAGTCTTCAAATAACGAGACAGAGAGTCGACAGAGAACGAGACAGAGTCTTCAGATAACGAGACAGAGAGTCTACAGAGAACGAGACAGAGTCTTCAGATAACGAGACAGAGAGTCTACAGAGAACGAGACAGAGTCTTCAGATAACGAGACAGACAGTCTGCAGGGAACGAGACAGAGTCTTTAGATAACGAGACAGAGAGTCGACAAAGAACGAGACAGAGTCGACAGAGAACGAGGCAGAGAGTCGACAGAGAACGAGACAGAGAGTCGACAGAGAACGAGGCAGAGAACGAGACAGAGGTTTGACAGAGAGCGAGACAGAGAGTCTTCAGAGAACGAGACAGAGAGTCTACAGACAATCTACAGAGAACGAGACAGAGAGTCGACAGAGAATGAGACAGAGAGTCGACAGAGAACGAGGCAGAGAACGAGACAGAGATTTGACAAAGAGCGAGACAGAGAGTCTTCAGAGAACGAGACAGAGAGTCTACAGACAATCTACAGAGAACGAGACAGAGAGTCTACAGAGATTATACAGAGAACGAGACAGAGAGTCTGCAGAGAACGAGACAGAGAGTCTGCAGAGAACGAGACAGAGAGTCGACAGAGAACGAGACAGAGAGTCGACAGAGAACGAGACAGAGAGTCTGCAGAGAACGAGACAGAGAGTCGACAGAGAACGAGACAGAGAGTCTGCAGAGAACGAGACAGAGAGTCGACAGAGAACGAGACAGAGAGTCTGCAGAGAACGAGACAGAGAGTTTGCAGAGAACGAGACAGAGAGTCGACAGAGAACGAGACAGAGAGTCTGCAGAGAACGAGACAGAGAGTCGACAGAGAACGAGACAGAGAGTCTGCAGAGAACGAGACAGAGAGTCGACAGAGAACGAGACAGAGAACGAGACAGAGAGTCTGCAGAGAACGAGACAGAGAATCTGCAGAGAACGAGACAGAGAGAGTCGACAGAGAACGAGACAGAGAGAGTCTGCAGAGAACGAGACAGAGTCGACAGAGAACGAGACAGAGAGTTTGCAGAGAACGAGACAGAGAGTCGATAGAGAACGAGAGGGAGAAGGGTTGCACTGTTTGGGGGAGAATGGGGAGGAAAGAGATATTTTAGAGACTGACGGACTGATACCGAGACTAGGTATTTCTTGTTCTGGGAGAGATAGGGGGGGAAAGTGAGACAGACACAAACAGAGAGAGAGGGAGAGACAGACAGAGACAGAGACAGACAGAGAGACAGAACAGAACGAACGAAATAGTTATTTATGCACAATGTGCTCAAGTTGTTTACATCCGGCCCTCCGGGCAAGAACCTCTCACAACAGCCACAGCGACAGACGCGCGTACAAACCTATGTATAGGTATTTACAACAACGCTGGAAATAGATAACACCAGGGACAATAGAGACGAGGTACAGTGCCGGAGAGCAGAAAGAAGAACAGACAAGGGGGAGAGTATTTATAAAAAGTGTGTGGGGGGGGGGGGGGGGGGGGGCTGACCGAACAGACAGGCAGAGAGAAAGAGCGAGCGAGAGAGAGCGAGAGAGAGAGGGGGAGAGAGAGAGAGAGGGGAGGGAGAGAGAGAGAGAGAGGGAAAGAGAGAGAGAACGAACGAACGAATTTTTATTTTAAGAGGGTACAGGAGTATGCACAAAGTGCTTGTTTTACATCTGGCGCTCTGGGCAAGAATAATAAGGATGAAGAGAGAGAGACAGAGACAGACAGAGACAGAGAGACAGGCACACAGACAGAGAGCGAGAGAGACAGACACACAGACAGAGAGCGAGAGAGAGAGAGAGAGAAACAAACAGACCGACGAAGCCACGCACAGATAAAGGGGGGGGGGGGGGGAGGCAGTAATTTCACAGGAAAGAGGCACCTCCTTGTTAACTGTTTGCAGGCGACGTGACCTTCTCTTTCTCTTTCTCTCTCTGCGGTTTACACAATCTGTCTTTGTCTCCCTGTGTGACCCTGTGTGCACACCTACACTATCTGTGCTCTCTCTCTCTCTCTCTCTCTCTCTCTCTCTCTCTCTCTCTCTCTGTTATGTCTGCATGGATGGCGGTAGGTGTTTTTGTGTTGTTGTTTTTTTTTTGTTTTTCTTTCTTTTTCAAGTCTTTCTGGCTATTTTGTTTGCATGTATCATGTCTGTCAGGTAGTGTGTGTGTGTGTGTGTGTGTGTGTGTGTGTGTGTGTCTTTTCGCAAATGTTTCTATGCTTGTTATTTTCATTTGTCTGAGACTCTTTGTCTTTTACAGTCACCTGTATGTGTTAGTGTTTTGGTGGCTGCACACACACACACACACACACACACACACACACACACACACACACATATATATATATATATATATATATATATATATATATATATATATATATATATATGTGTGTGTGTGTGTGTGTGTGTGTGTGTGTGTCTCCCCCGTGATCATCATCGTTGTCATTATTACCATTACTTTTTTCAACAGCATCATTCTTCCGTCCAACACTAACATATACACACAATCGCGCGCGCGCGCACACACACGCACACACACACACACACACACACACACACACACACACACACACACACACACACACACACACACACACACACACACACACACCCTATACACACACGTATGCACGCATACACATTGTCTCTTTGTTAACTCTCGATAACACCCCCAAAGCCCTCCCAAACGTTTAAAAGTACAGGCAGACAGAAATGACCTGTTTAACTCCACGTATTCATCACTCGAAAGCAAACAACGGGTCGTGTCTGCAATCTTATCTCAGCTCACGCTAGAGTACAGAATCTGTCGAGTGAAGCCAAAACTATTTTGTCCATTTCAACGAACATCACAATGACTAGTTTGTCTGATACCGCTGAAAAGGATTGTCGTATTGAATCCCATCGTTTCCTCTCTCTTTGTCTGTTCGTCTGTCACTCGGTCACTGTCTCTCTTTGTCTGTTCGTCTGTCACTCGGGCACTGTCTATCTCTTACCTGAGATGCCGAACGGAAATGCTGTGTAATCCTCCTCCTCCTCCTCAACATACTGCAGCAGAAAACGAAGGGAGGTGGCGCGGGGGGGGGGGGAGGGGGAATAGAAGCAGGGAGGGGGGGGATGAAGAGGATGAGCAGGAGGAGGAGGAAGGTGAAGAGACTGAGGAAGATGATAAAAAAAAGAAGAAGTAAAAAGTGGAACGCATAAACTGAAAGAGGTAAGAAAATATACAGACTAGTAAACGCACATGTCATCATCTGATCTTTCTTCTCTCCCCCTCCCCCACTCCCTCCCACCCCTCCATCCCCTTCCCAACAAAACATGTGCTGAACAGGTTTTACACAGAAGCACATAAACAACAAAAAGAGATAGCACGCTGTGGCCATATACATAGCAGCAGCAGCAGCAGCAGCAGCAGCAGTAGCATCAACCATCGCTATTTCTACGGTGGTCATGGCATACAGATAGACAGATAGATAGACAGATAGATAGATTGATAGATAGATTGATTGATTGATTGACTGACTGATAGATTCCTGTATAGATACAGAGAGAAACAACGAAAGAGAGAGAGCGAGAGAATATAGTGATAGACAGACAGAGAGGGAGAGAGACAGACAGATAGAAAGACAGAAACAGACACAGAGAAATAGGGAGAGAGACAGACAAACAAGACAGACAGACAGAAAGAAACAGGCAGAGAGAGAGGGGGGGGTAGGGAGAGAGACAGACAGATAGGAAGACAAAAAGACACAGACAGAGAGAGAGCGGGAGAGAGACAGACAGACAGACAGACAGATAGAAAAAACAGAGAGAGACAGACAGGGAGAGGGACAGACAGAGAGACAGACGGTCAAAGAGACAGGGAAAAAGAAAAAAAGGGTGATAGTGCAGGAACGGATGGCGGGGCTGCTTGCGTTTTGTTGAGAGCCAGTTGCATTGCTTGCTTCTGACTTTTTGCCAGTCGCACGTGACTAAATGCCTACGCTGACCGAACTACGCCATTGGTCAGTTCCCTACTGCACACAGTTTACAAGTAGCGGGTTACGACCACACTAGGCTCTTCCATCCGAGCAATGCAACTGGCTGCAGGGCTCGTTGAAGGTTTTCTGTTTGGAAATATAATTACTGATCTTTATCCAACATGCGCACGTAAACACACGCACTCACACACAAACACACACACTTTCGCACGCAAACACACACACACACACCATAACCACACACACACACACACACACACACACACATACACACACACACACACACACACACTGAGATGAAAGTCATCACATCGAAACAGACGTTTTTTTCGTGTGGCATAACACTTTGTTTGAAAGAGGCAATTTTGTTACGTGCGTGGTTGCACGAGGCGCATGGGGCGCTCGAGTGAACATTTATTTTTTTCTAAAACGGTTGTTCAGGTGAGAGCTCAGGTACATGCATGCTCTCTTCTTCTTCTTCTTCTTCTTCTGCGTTCGTGGGCTTCAACTCCCACGTTCACTCGTACATACACGAGTGGGCTTTTTACGTGTGTGACCGTTTTACCCCGCCATGTAGGCAGCCATACTCCGCTTTCGGGGGTGTGCATGCTGGGTATGTTCTTGTTTCCATAACCCACCGAACGCTGACATGGATTACAGGATCTTTAACGTGCGTATTTGATCTTATGCTTGCGTATACACACGAAGGGGGTTCAGGCACTGGCAGGTCTGCACATATGTTGACCTGGGAGATCGTAAAAATCTCCACCCTTTACCCACCAGGTGCCGTCACCGTGATTCGAACCCGTGACCCTCAGATCGAAAGTCCAATGCTTTAACCATTCGGCTATGGCGCCCGTCGATGCATGCTCTCTGAAACAACTGGTTTGTCACCGATCTATGCGGCCGTTCGGCTAACAGCTTCAGAGAACTTTGGCTCAAAGACCCTGGTGAAAAGAATATTGTTTTGCTTACACTTGATTTTATCTAATCTTTGTATTATTATTAGAATGATTTCCACTGAGACTTCTTCACGCTTAACGTGGCGATAGCCTTGAGATGGCCTTAGTGGTCGGCGAGGCTCTAAAGCATCATAATTTGATTTGATTTGATTCTTCGCAACGCTGGAATAATGGAATATAAATCTGCGATATGTAATTACCAGCGCTTGCTTGGAAAACATGATTGCATTCGAAAGACAGAAAGAGACTAAAAGATAACTACTAGTACGAAGACAATAGCTAAGGAAGTATGACTTTATAATTGGTAAATGGTGAGAATGATGTGTGACTAAACCTAGGGAAGTTAGTGAAATTGTACAGGGCACACACGCACCCACTCACACAAATGTGACTGACGGGGACTTAAGGACAAGACAAGATGAACTGAAAGTATTTTTTTTATTTTGGGTTTAAGAGCTTGTGGGTTGGCGCTGGGCCAAGACCCAGCCGCAACAACACCAGTAGCAGCAGTAACCGCTGATGGCGCTACGCTGAGGAGCAGCCTGTGTCTTAAGCAGTGGGAAGGCACTGAGGAGCAGCCTGTGTCTAAGCTGTGGGGAAGGCGCTGAGGAGCAGCCTATGTCTTAAGCAGTGGGGAAGGCACTGAGGAGCAACATGTGTCTAAGCTGTGGGGAAGGCACTGAGGAGCAGCCTGTGTCTTAAGCAGTGGGAAGGCACTGAGGAGCAGCCTGTGTCTAAGCTGTGGGGAAGGCACTGAGGAGCAGCCTGTGTCTTAAGCAGTGGGAAGGCACTGAGGAGCAGCCTGTGTCTAAGCAGTGGGGAAGGCGCTGTGGAGCAGCCTGTCTAAGCAGTGGGGAAGGCACTGAGGAGCAGCCTGTCTTAAGCTGTGGGGAAGGCACTGAGGAGCAGCCTGTCTTAAGCTGTGGGGAAGGCACTGAGGAGCAGCCTGTGTCTTAAGCAGTGGGAAGGCACTGAGGGAGCAGCCTGTGTCTAAGCTGTGGGGAAGGCACTGAGGAGCAGCCTGTGTCTAAGCTGTGGGGAAGGCGCTGAGGAGCAGCCTGTGTCTTAAGCAGTGGGGAAGGCACTGAGGAGCAGCCTGTGTCTTAAGCAGTGGGAAGGCACTGAGGAGCAGCCTGTGTCTAAGCTGTGGGGAAGGCGCTGTGGAGCAGCATGTGTCTAAGCTGTGGGGAAGGCACTGAGGAGCAGCCTGTGTCTTAAGCAGTGGGAAGGCACTGAGGGAGCAGCCTGTGTCTTAAGCAGTGGGAAGGCACTGAGGGAGCAGCCTGTGTCTTAAGCAGTGGGGAAGGCACTGAGGAGCAGCCTGTGTCTAAGCTGTGGGGAAGGCACTGAGGAGCAGCCTGTGTCTAAGCTGTGGGGAAGGCACTGAGGAGCAGCCTGTGTCTAAGCTGTGGGGAAGGCACTGAGGAGCAGCCTGTGTCTAAGCTGTGGGGAAGGCACTGAGGGAGCAGCCTGTGTCTAAGCTGTGGGGAAGGCACTGAGGAGCAGCCTGTGTCTAAGCTGTGGGGAAGGCACTGAGGAGCAGCCTGTGTCTTAAGCAGTGGGGAAGGCACTGAGGAGCAGCCTGTGTCAAAGCTGTGGGGAAGGCGCTGTGGAGCAGCCTATGTCTTAAGCTGTGGGGAAGGCACTGAGGAGCAGCCTGTGTCTAAGCTGTGGGGAAGGCACTGAGGAGCAGCCTTTGTCTAAGCTGTGGGGAAGGCACTGAGGGAGCAGCCTGTGTCTTAAGCAGTGGGAAGGCGCTGAGGGAGCAGCCCGTGTCAAAGCTGTGAGGAAGGTGCTGAGGAGCAGCCTGTGTCTAAGCTGTGGGGAAGGCACTGAGGGAGCAGCCTGTGTCTAAGCTGTGGGGAATGCACTGAGGGAGCAGCCTGTGTCTAAGCTGTGGGGAATGCACTGAGGGAGCAGCCTGTGTCTAAGCTGTGGGGAAGGCACTGAGGAGCAGCCTGTGTTTAAGCTGTGGGGAAGGCGCTGAGGAGCAGCCTATGTCTTAAGCAGTGGGGAAGGCACTGAGGAGCAGCCTGTGTCTAAGCTGTGGGGAAGGCACTGTGGGGAAGGCACTGAGGAGCAGCCTGTGTCTAAGCTGTGGGGAAGGCACTGAGGAGCAGCCTGTGTCTAAGCTGTGGGGAAGGCACTGTGGGGAAGGCACTGAGGAGAAGGCACTGAGGAGCAGCCTGTGTCTAAGCTGTGGGGAAGGCACTGAGGAGCAGCCTGTGTCTTAAGCAGTGGGGAAGGCACTGAGGAGCAGCCTGTGTTAAGCTGTGGGGAAGGCACTGAGGAGCAGCCTGTGTCTAAGCTGTGGGGAAGGCACTGAGGAGCAGCCTGTGTCTAAGCTGTGGGGAAGGCACTGAGGAACAGCCTGTGTCTGGGACTGAGGACTGGAGTGAAACGGACTCTTGACATGAGTATCCTCGTTATGTGTTGCGCAGTGTGTTGTGTGTTGCCCTTAAACCGGTCTTTGTTTCTATTTTTTTAATTTTTTTTAGTACGAGTGTGAGCGAGTGTGTGAATTTTCAAGTAGTTGTTTTTGTTTATATAAATATTGGCAAAGATATCCGTCTCCTGTGATACTTTTTATGCACGTGAACATGAGTGACTGACAGGAGTGAGGTGAGAAGTTTTCTGTTAAAATCACACACACACACACACACACACACACACACACACAAACCTGCAATATATATATATATATGAATGCTTTGAAGTTCGCAATCCATAACTATGTCTTGTGGAATATCCTGCATGTGCTCACAACTTATTGCTTTGACTTTTTGTTTGTTTAGTTTATAGTGTCCATAATTCCTCGGATGGGTTTTACGACAATTAAATGAGTTCTGAGTTCCGAGTTCGCACACACACACGCGACACACACACACACACACACACACACACACACACACACACACACACACACACACACACACACACACACACACAGAGTCTATTTGCGAAGACACCCACCCGACAGAGGTGAAACTGGCTGTCAGGGTACAATTTCTTCAGACATAACATAAAGACAACTTGCAAATGATCCTTGATCATGTCTACATGCATGACAAAAAAAAAAAAAAAATCGGGTATCTGCAACACTGGTGTAATCACTGTCCCTGCTTAACACAGGAACACTAAGGCTGAACAGAAACCTTGTACACGATCCTTGACTTTGTCTCGTTCGTCATTTATCAAATGCATTCCCCCGTCTCCTCGACGAAGGCGGCAGTATGTCGCAGGTCCTCCAGTCCTCCGCAGAGCTTCCGGGCCGATGGGATTGGGTCGAGCCAGGTTTTCTCTCGGAGCGCTTGGTGGAGCGGGCAGGACTGCAGCAGATGTTCTGTTGTCTGGCTGCCTGTTCTGCAGGGACACTGCTGTGTCGCCGATATGGAGTTTCGTGTATAGGTGGTGTTTCAGGCGGTTGTGGCCTGTCCTGAGCCTGAAAATGGCTACCTGCTCTCGACGAGTCAGCAGGTAGTACGGGTCTGCTCTGTTGTGGCGTGGATGCTGCTGCTTCCACTTGTTCTGCAGCTTTGCCTTAATGATGGTCCTGGATTCAGAATAGCTGGTAGACCAGTCCATCTGCTCTTTCGTATTGCCCTCCTTTGCCATGGAGTCAGCAGTCTCGTTGCCAAGCACGTTGCAGTGGGAGGGAATCCACTGTAGGGTGACTGACTTGTGCAGAGGGAGGAGAGAGAGGAGGACAGATCGTTGTTCTGGGTCTCTGTTGGACAAAAGGGGAACCTTGACTAAATCCACATGCGTGAAAGATCGGGTATCTGCAACACTGGTGGAATCACTCTCCCTGGATAACACAGGAACAGTATGGCTGGACAGTCACCATTACACGATCCTTGACCATGTACATGCGTGAAATATCGGGTTACATAAAGGGGAACGTTGGGGTGCATCCATTGATACCATTTCCGGTCTGTAACGGGCGCAATAGCCGAGTGGTTAAAGCGTTGGACTTTCAATCTGAGGGTCCTGGGTTCGAATCTCTGTAACGTCGCCTGGTGGGTAAAGGGTGGAGATTTTTTTTCCAATCTCCCAGGTCACCATATGTGCAGACCCGCTGGTGCCTGAACCCCTCTCGTGTGTACCCGCACGCAGAAGATCAAATACGCACGTTAAAGATCCTGTAATCCATGTCAGCGTTCGGTGGGCTATGGAAACAAACACATTTCCAGCATGCACACCCACGAAAACGGAGTATGGCAGCCTACATGGCGGGGTAAATAAACAAAACGGTCATTCACGTAAACTGTTACATGTGTACGTGTTTGTGTCTGAAATCTGATTGAATGACACAGAAAACGAATGATGAGCGCCCAATGGCAGCCGTCAAGTCGGCTGTACCCAGGTAGGCAGCCTGTTGTGCAAATGACTCCGAGTTTGTAAGCACGTAGAGCTTGGACTCCGACCGAGGATAGGTGCTATATACTTAGTGCCCATATCAAATCAACTCAACTCAAATCAAATCCACAATGAGCAATGGCGCAGTGAGTGATGTTTTTCACGGACACAGATAAAGCCACAGAAGACGTGCTTTGGAACTATCTATTTCCTGGATCTGTGGGAAAAGGTTCACTTCTTTTTCACTTCACTTGTCCCTTAGTCTGGATGACCGTTGAGGCACCACAGATAACTTGACAACCACCTTCCTCCATTCTTCTGTTTTCTGCTTCCCTTAGGGCTTCGCTCAGCCCTTAGACCTGTCCATTCTAGGATGTTGTCTTCCCTGAGGGCCTCGCTCAGCCCTTAGACCTGTCCATTCTAGGATGTTGTCTTCCCTGAGTGCATCGCTCAGCCCTTAGACCTGTCCATTCTAGGATGTTGTCTTCCCTAAGGGCCTCGCTCAGACCTCAGACCTGTCCGTTCTGGGATGTTGTCTTCCCATCTTTTTCTGTCTGCCTCTCCTCTCTCCTTGTGCAGTGCCCTGCAGGATCGTCTTTGCAAGTCTTGTTGATCTTGTGATGTGCCCATACCACCTCAATTTGCGTTTGGGAAAAGGTTACGGGGTAGACAAGTGAAAATTGGGGAAAGTGCAGGAACTGACACCCACACTATGTATTTACGTGATTACGACGATATCCGAAATATACCATCGTCATGCGCGTTGGGTTATACTGCTGGTCAGGCATCAGCCTAGCATGTGTGGTGTGGCGTATATGGATTTGTCTGAACGTAGTGACGCCTTCTTAAAAATGAAACCGAAATTAAAACGTTGTGTCTGAATGTTTTTGAAATGGTGTATAGAAACACTCCCTATCCTTCTCTCTCTCTCTCTCTCTCTCTCTCTCTCTCTCTCTCTCTCTCTCTCTCGTTGCTTTATCCTTGTCAATTACACATGCACTGAGTATAACAAAATTTATATGAGTATATGTTTGTGTGTTTCCTGGAACAACGGCAAATGTGTTTGTCGGGCAGTGTGCTAATATCTCCACCGTTAGAAAATATTCATTCATTCTCTCTCTCTCTCTCTCTCTCTCTCTCTCTCTCTCTATATATATATATATATATATATATATATATATATATATATATCAACTCTTTATCCTTTTTTTTTTTAATCTTAATTCGATATCTTCTGCAAAAGACACCGCCATGAAAAACAAACGGACCCAATCCAATGAAAAATGACGACGTTGTTGACAGTCCAACCAGACAGCTAATGGACCATTTCCAGGGCTGAATACCCCCCGCCAGTTGTGAAAACCTTTACTTGAAAAATGTACGGCCCAGTACGACATTTCTCTTCAATTTTCTCCAATACTGATGTTCATTTCACACGGACACGCACCGCGGACACGGGCATGTACGACAGGGATCACGAACCCCATGGATCGCCAGCTTAAAACTAATTGAATCGGAAACGGCGATGAGGTGCGACCCGCGATCACGCAATCTGAATTTTGAGTTCAATTTTTTTTTTTTTTTTTTTTTTGGGGGGGGGGGAGGGGAGGGAGTGAGGTTGTGGGAGGGGTAATGGGACTGGGGGGGGGGGGGGGTAGGGGTGGCGGGGGAGGAGGGGAGAGTTGGGGGAAGGGGGGAGGAACCGAGGGGCATCGGATGGCAGCAGGCATAGTATGGTGTCGGATGAACAAAGCGGTGTGTTGGATGCTAAACAGTTCCCGTTAGAATTTCACCCACGGGTTTTTTTTTTTGGTTTGTTTGTTGTTGTTTTTTTTCAGAAACAGGAGGAAATCGGAAAAAAATAACACCACCTCGGATTCTCCGCCAGCCCCTCCATCTTCCTCACCCCACTCCTTTTTTTTTAGAACCGTGATTCTGTCTGTCTCTCGCTCTCCGTGTATGCGTGTTTATGTGTATGTGGTTGTGTGTGTGTGTGTGTGTGTGTGTGTGTGTGTGTGTGCACGCGCGCACGCGTGCGTGCGTGCGTGTTGTTGGAGTTATTGTTGTTTGTTATTTTTTTGATCAATTTTCATGATTTGAAAGCTATCTATCCTGGGGCTGTACACTGTGGATCAACGTGATGACACTTGCTTCAATCACAGCGTCCCCCCCCCCCCTCCTCCTACACCCCCCCCCCCCTCCCACCCCCTTCACTTCGAGATTGTGTGTGCTGCGCTGGCGTGATTTTAAGATCAGTTTGGGATGCACGTGCAAACTCCGTCGATGGCTGTTTTGTCCAGTATCAAACTGGATGACATGTCAGAAGAGAGTCCAACACGA
This sequence comes from Babylonia areolata, assembly GCF_041734735.1. Classification (NCBI taxonomy): domain Eukaryota; kingdom Metazoa; phylum Mollusca; class Gastropoda; order Neogastropoda; family Buccinidae; genus Babylonia; species Babylonia areolata. The sequence goes on along the minus strand of NC_134877.1, from coordinate 32,797,605 downwards.
ACGGGTATTTGTGTGCACGTGTGAATCTCTCTCTCTCTCTCTCTCTCTCTCTCTCACACACACACACACACACACACACAGAATACATACATACAGGCACAGGCAATGAAAGGTAGCAGTTCCATTAAACAAATGGATCCTGAGAGTGATTTTAAAGCCGGAAATGGAGTGTATTTGACGAACGTTTCAGTTACAGGTCCATCCAAGTTAACGTCAAAATCTTACTCCATATCGAATTAAGTGTTCAAAGCTTTGAAAAAAAAAAAAACAAAAAAACACCGGCGTGTAATAATTTACACATTAAGCTATAAATAAACCCAAAACGCTTATACCAACATCGTTCTTCATGCCGAAAACTGGCAACAGGCGAATCGAGCAGACAACACTGTTGTTCATTCAATCCGATGTCTGCTTCATGCAATAAATCTTTCAATGACTCATCTTTCAGACACTCGAAAAAAGTTCGTGAACAATGTACTTCACCATTGATATTCCGTCCCTTCCTCTCTCTCTCTCTCTCTCTCTCTCTCTCTCTCCTTCCCAGTCCGTTTGTACCTCTCTCCCATCCCGTTCACTCGCAGTAACTTCCCCCTTTTTGTACACCTCTCTCTCCCTCTCTCCCTCTCTCTCTCTCTATGTGGTGGTTTGCTTTGGAACAATATTCATCCTCTCTGCATAACCACAACTCATTAAATAAATTCAAAAATGCTCATACTCATTTGATGAAAGAAGATGTTGAAACCTTCAAATGAATTTGTTCGAAATTTTCTCATAATCTTGCTTTGCCTTTCTGTTTCAGTCTGTCTTCAACTACAGGCGTTATCATCATTTACATTTGAATGTTTACGTATGTATTTGTGTGTATCTGAATGTCATGTGTGTACTTCATCATCGCCATCTTCATCATCATCATTACTATTATCATCATCTCTCTCTCTCATATTGCACTTCTATATTATATTTATATACATTTTTCTCATTGCATTATGATTATGTACTTTTAAATGTTTACTGTGCATTTGAGTGTATTTGAATGTCATGTATGTACTTCTACAACCTTTTGATATCCTGTGAGTATTTTGGTTTCATTTCTCTTTGCCCTGAGGGCTGGGTGTAAAAAAACATGTGCATGCTTATTCCACTTCCCTCATTTAAAGTTCGTTCTCTCTCTCTTTATCTGTTTATCTAGCTGTCTTCAAAACTACGAGTCTCCCTCCTAGCTCTCAATCAGTTTCTGATTCTCTCTCCCTCTCTCCCTTCTCCCCCCCCCCCTCTCTCTCTCTCTCTCTCTGTGTGTTTATCTAGCTGTCTTCAAAACTGCGAGTCTCCCTCCTACCTCTCTGTCAGTTTTTGGTTCCCTCCCCCCCCCCCCCCCCCCCCCCCCCCCCCCCCCCACACACACACCCTTCTCTCTCCCTCTATGTTTATCTAGCTGTCTTAAAAACTTCGAGTCTCCATCCTACCTCTGTCAGTTTCTGATTCCCTCTCCCTCTCTCCCTACCCCCCCCCTCTCTCTCTCTCCCTCTGTGTTTATCTAGCTGTCTTGAAAACGTCGAGTCTCCATCCTACCTCTCTGTCAGTTTCTGGTTCTTTCCCCCTACCCCCCTTCTCTCTCCGTGTTTATCTAGCTGTCTTGAAAACTTCGAGTCTCCATCCTACCTCTCTCAGTCAGTTTCTGATTTTCTCTCCCTCTCTACCCCCTCTCTCTCTCTCCCTCTCTCCCTCTCTCTCTCTCTCTCTCTCTCTCTCAGAAATCATGATTTCTTTATCACATATTCCTTAGATCTTTCGCGAATGGAAGATTGTAATTTTTTTTTTTAAAGCAAGAGTTCCCTCCATCCGAGATCATTACTTTCTCCATGTGATTCTGCGCCTGTCTGTCCTTAATCATCGTTTGCTGTCTCTTTAAAAAAAAAAAAAGAAAAAAAAGAGTGTGTGTATTCCCTCCCATTCCACCCCTTCCACTCTCTATATAATCGTACGAGTGTGTCTCTTGTCTCAACTTTGCACTTCGCTCTGTGTTCTGTTCTATTGGTTGTGGGAGGGAAGGGAAGGGGAAGGGAAAACCCCAGCGTGTTCAGCCAGCCACCACGTTTCTCTTTCGGGCAGTTTGCTGAACTTTGAAAGTCGTTTGGGGGATGCAGAAGTTGAGTCCAGTCACTTACATGCACTGCGTCCATATGGACAATTCACTAGCTTTTCACTTGGTGATGACAACGTTCACATATTCTACACACATCAAGAAACGACTGTCGGATTTGTATAAGACCGAGTTCTACCACAGATCTACATAGTGTAGGGGTTTTGTAGGCCCACTTTCGTCTGATTTTCGTGGAGATTCCCCTGTTGACTTTAGCAAGAAGCACTTGTACATACTCGTCTCCATTTCCTGTTGTTTTTCTTGATCACCGAAAGCTAAAATTTCGTTGTGGAAATCGCTGTCCTGACGAAAGGATGCTGAAAAATTTCGATGACCATTTTTGCAAGTTTACAAAATATATTTTGTTTTATTGTTACACCCATTCTTTGCTTTAGTCTTCTATTTTTAAGTTTGAGTGTGTTTCTTGTCATAGTTGTACAAGTACGTATTCGAACTGATCCATTTATAAACTCTGCCAAAAAGTCCGAACAAGGGCACTGCAAACTGAGAAAAGCTAGTGACAGTAGTGGGCTGCCCATGACGTCATATGACCTACTTATCGCTTTGCAAGCGACGAAAGGTCCCCCACCAAAGCGGGCCTGCAAACCCTCCCCATTGATTTCATCAACATCGTGCTTCTTTGCCTGGTAAACCGAGGACACGGGCAATACTGTGCAGTCTTTGACCTTGCGGGTTCCACTGTTTGCCATTTTGTTGCACAATGACACACACAAGCTGCATCATAAAAAGAAAGTAGTGCTTGAAACTGCTGACTGGCACATCATATGCTTTGGGTTGTAATGCTGCTCTGTATATATCAGTTCGTGTTTTCTGCACAATTCATTATGACAAAAACTTGTTTAAAGCAAACCACTTACTGTGTAGACGGAACGATTCGTGTTGGGGGCAAAACAAGGTAGGAAAACCGGTGTTGCTACGCTGCACATGGCTGAACGCCTCTCGGATGACTTTATCCATGGCAGCGAGAACGGAGATGGAAGAAATACAGCAACAGCTCCGTGCCATTGAAACTCCCCATTCCTGACAATTGCCTGCTTTGTGTTGTCTGTCAGCCACACTCTGATAAACAGTGTCGACTTCCATTCACTTAGTCCTAACAGTGAGAGCTAGAGACGAAGACGTAGAGAAGAGAGAGAGGGGATATAACAGTGGGAACGAAGGTTAAGAGAGATAGGAAGGGAAGGGGGAGAAGGGAGAGGGGAGGCAAATAGAGGAGTGAGGGAGTTCTGATTAAATAATTATCAAAACACTTAAAACCCCGCCCTGTGACTCACACTGGATGTTAATTTTCCCACAGTCACTTGATACATCCAACGCAAACAATGGGCGTTGCAGCGGCAGAAAGGAGAGACCGAAGAACGGGTGACCGCAGAAGTAAATAGCAGCAACTATAGCAGCAACTATAGCAGGAATGGGTGCCATAGTAGCACTGGTTGTAATTGCTGCATCTACAGTCAAAGTTAGCAGCATCAGTGAAAGCAGCAGCAGCAGAAGCAGCAGCAGCAGTGACAACAATGGTGATAAAAGTAGAGTTACATGAAAGTCGTCATACGAAGCGCGGTGGTTGTTGCAGTGGTTAGAATTGAGCTTCGTGTGTTCAACAGTGGGGGTGAGAAGAGAGAGAGAAAAAGAAAGAGAGAGAAAGGAGGGGGCAGAAAAAGACAGAATCAGAGACTGGGGGACGAACAGACAAGAGACCTGGAATGAGAAACAGAAAAAGCAATAAACAGGGAGACAGACAGACAGCGAGATAACCCACATTGTGATTGTTCAGAATTCCATCAGATCACCCACATTGTGATTGTTCAGAATTCCATCAGATCACCCATTCTCTGTCACGTTCATGGCATTGGCAGTATGCATTGAAGGTGCAAGTAGGTCAGTCACTGTAAACACTGACATTCCTTCACATCTTGTGTGGTGTGCCAGATGTCTTCGTTCCCATTCTCTGTGCGCGCGCGCGCGCGCCCGCGAGAGAGAGAGAGAGAGAGAGAGAGAGAGAGTGTGTGTGTGTGTGTGTGTGTGTGTGTGAAGCGTTATTGTCGACATTGTAATGTCATTTTGCTTGGATGTTTCTTGTACAAGGAGATACCATGCATGACATGACGTCCAATCCATACCACTTGCAATTCGTTCCCCTTTTACAATAGCTCGATGCATGTATTTTTAATATATTTTTTTATAAGCACCCACCAAAAACGTGAGTTTCAGTTTCTCAAGAAGGCGTCACTGCGTTCAGACAAATATATATACGTTACACCACATCTGCTAGGCAGAAGCATAACCCAAAGCGCTTAGTCAAGCCTTGAGTGCATGCATATAATCACATCTGTTTGCATATGACAGAGGATTTCTTTTGCAGAATTTTGCCAGAAGACAACACTTTTGTTGCCATGGGTTCTTTTTCAGTACGACAAGTGCGTGTTGCACACGGGACCTCAGTTTATCGTCTCATCCGAATGACAACGATGATGCACTCATTTTGATTTTCCAGTCAGGCATAGGAGAAAGGGTGAGAGCAGGATTCGAACTCAGACCCTCACGAACACTGTATCGGCATACAAGCGTTTGAATCATTCTGACACCTTCCTCACTGAAAAAAAAAAACGAATAAAAAGGACCGTGAAAAAAAAATAGGTTGAGTGGTGATCTACAGGTGATGCGTCCAACCAGGAAAGAGGTTTAAGTCCCACACACACAGACCAGGATTTTTTTAACACTCCCTCCCCCAACCCCGATCCATTAGACCTTGAATGGTGGACTGGGTGCTAGTCATTCAGATGAGAGGAGAAAACGATGTCCCGTGTACAGCGTGCACGGAGTGCAGGTAAGAATAAAAAAATAAAAATAAAAAAAACAACAACCCATGGCATGAAGAGGGTTATCCGTGACATAATTCTACAGAATCTGGCCTTTCATGCCCTGCTCTTATGGTGACCTCAGTTTCGATACCCCTCCACTTCTGTGCTTGGAGTGAGTCCTGTCAATGTCTTCAGTGTCGGCAGATTCATGGGGGGCTGTTGTTTGAGGGACGTGGTGGCGGTCTCCACTCTGGGAGGGACGCTCACTCAGTCTGGCTCCGCGACAAAGCCATTATTGTCGTTAGTAGGGGGCTTAGTAAGTGGTGTACTAATTACGTTAAATCAGGCACCACTGAACACCACCGAAGTGACTCAGCAGCAGTGCACGGTCTCCTCCGGTGTGTAGCCTCCTGGCGACCTAACATCGATGGACGGTTCCCTGCGCCGGGACTGCCGACGCTGGAACTGTGACGGACGAACCCGGGTGTGGCCGTCTATGGGGGAATCTAAATGAGCGGCGTGGGAGTAAAGCCACTGAAACGGTGCAGATGATGGGACAGCAAAATAAAAGATTATAATAATGATAATAATAAAATTCTGCAGAATAAATCCACTGACGCTGGCAGTATAAAAACGAATACACAAGCACACAGAAAGGAAAAGAAAAAAAAGAAGAAAATGAGTGGCGCTGCGCCGTGGCGAGGCGTTCTTCAGTCCCAGGAACGGGGACAGTAACCTGAGTTTCAGACACAGACGTCTGTTGTGACAATACAATACAAAATACAAAACTGCTTATCGATACAATAAATACAATGCAATATAATACAGTTTCCAATACCGATCCAAAGCCCTCCTGAAATCTTAACCCTTTCACCGCTAGTCAATTTAGTGTGCAAAATTCCCCTGTGCCATAAACACAGAAAATATGGTGTCTAAGAAAGCTGGCGAGGTGTACAAAAAATATAGCCTATCCTACCATCGAACATAAAGAGCAGTAGGTTCATGGATAACAGACCCATGATCTGGCCACCCTTCAGTGACATGGGTCCTCTACCTAGCTGCTGCGTAAATGCAAGTTTGGCAGTGAAAGGGTTAAAAAAAAATAAAAACAAAAAAAAAACGAACAACGATCAAAACATCCACCTGAAGTCTGCTGTACATAAGCGCGACTTGTGAAACTGGCTCACACCACAGTTTTCCCCAGTTTCATTCACACTTCATCAACAGTGCTCCAAGACACAGGGACCACACACACACACACACACGCACACAGATGCTCCGGAGGATCGGATGATGAAAACACGATAGACACCAGGTTTCATACCAGTACGAGTTTCTCAGCAGCTGTCCCCTGCTGTCGGTTCGGTTTCCATGTGGGCTATCAGGGATCCCACATCCCTTGCAGATGGGGGTGCACAAAATTCACCGCAGTTGTTTGGAGTCGCAAAACTGCTGTTAATGTCAATATCGATTTTCAAATAATATATAGATATGTAGAATAGTATAGCGAAAGAATAGTGACTGTGCCCTCCTTCTCTCTCTTTCTTTCGCTCCCTCTTTCCTACTTCTCTCTCTCTCTCTCTCTCACTCTTTCAGCCCCCTCTTTCACACTCATCTCTCTCTCTCTCTCTCTCTCTCACTCTCTCTCTCTCTCTCTCTCTTCAACCCCCTCCCCCCCCCAACCCCCTCCCCCTCTCTCTCACACACATATCAGATTGAAATTTTCATAAATGTCAGTTGTTTCATACATTCTGCACTTCTATGCCTGCATTGTGTGTGTGTTTCCACCGCATCTGAGTGAGAGAAGAGTGGGAGGAATATATATATATATATATATATATATATATATATATATATATATATATTAGTTTTCCTCTATGGACAGTTTTAATAATTAAACCTTCAACACCCTGTGTGTGCATGCCAGAAAACCAAACTGAAAAAAAACAAACAAAAAAAAAAACACTCCACAAAATCATTAAACTTAAAACAGTTTTTTCACAGGGGCGAAAAATAAATGTCCACATCAAAGAGGTCTCTACCAGATCTGGCTCACAGCCAAGAGAAGATGAAAGAAGGACTGAGTGCTTTGTGCATGATGTTTACCGATCCTCCAATACTGCTGCAGGCAAGGCAAGGCAAGGCTGGCTGTGTCCATCGATTTCTCAAACAGGTATGTCTTCCAATGGGCCGAAAAGAAATGAAAAAAAAGAAAAGGACGAATAAATGTAGTCGTTGCAGTGCACCTGCATAACGATCCCAGCGTGAACTAAATGCGTTGTCCGCTCGATTCGTTTCGCCTGTAGTGCGTTTTTTGTGTGTGTTTTTTTTTGTTTGTTTTTTGTTCCCCTGTCCAGTTGTGTCATGGACAATAATTTATAAAAGCATTGGGTTTTTTTTCTCTGTTCTTTCTTTCTTGTCTGCAAAAGTGTTATGTTCTTTTTGTTGCCCTGTCTAGTTTTGTCATGGACAATAACTTTTAAAAGCATTGTGTTTTTTTCTCTGCAGAATTGTATGGTTCTTTTTGTTGCCCTATCTAGTTTTGTCACGGGCAATCATTGATATGAAAGCATTTGGTTTATCTTGTTCTGCATAAGCGTAATGTTATTTTTGTTCCCCTCTCTACTTTAATCATGGACAATCATTATTTTATAAAAGCACTGGGTCTCTTTTTCGGCACAAGTGCAAGGTTCTTTTTGCTCCCCAGTCTAGTTTTTGTCACGGACAATCATTAATATCATAGCATTTTGGTTTTTCTTTTTCGGAGAAGTTTTAGGTTATTTTTGTTCCCCTGTCTTCTTTTGTTTTCTTTTTTTCTTCTTTTTTTTTATTTTTTGGTCACAGTGGCCAATCATTAATATAAAATCATTTGGTTTTTCTTTTTCACTCAAGTCTGGTCTTAAAACCCACCTCTTCACAAGATAGCCTCCTCTCCCTGCCTGAGTTATGCATGCGTGTGAATGACTGGTGTGAAAGCGCTTAGATTTGTCTCTGCACTAGATTCAGCGCTATATAAATATTATTATTATTATTATATATTATCATTATTATTATATAGGTCTTTTGTTCCCCTGTCCAGTTTTGTCATGGACAACCATTTATAAATCTTTATAAAGACTTTCTTTCCGTACTTTTTCTGCATTAGTGTAAGGTTCTTTTCGTTCCCCTGCCTGTTTTTGTCATGGACAATTATCAATATAGAAACATTTGAGTTTTCTTTTTCGCATAGGTGTGAGGTTCCTTTTGTTCCCCTCTCTATTATAGTCACGGAAAATGATTCATAAAAAACATTTGGTTTTCCTTTTCTTTTGCTAAAGTGTCAAAATAATAACCATACACTCTCTTTTCACCTCAGGCCAGACGTAAAATAATGACAAAAAAAATGGACCATACTTCAGGTGTAAGTAAGACTGGAGCGCATCTGTTGCTTGATTATGATGGAGGGGGAAAAGAAACTTGTAAAAAAAAAAAAAGAAAAGACATAAAGACATAAAGGTCCTTTTTTGTGCTTTGCTCTTTCCTCAAGTGCCATCCCCATGCAGTGTCTGACTCAACAGCTATCAATGAAGATTGCACGTGCGTCCTTAGGTACAAGTAAAGATCACGCAAGCACGTGCATCGATACAAAACGGGAATGATGAAGGGAACTCTCTGTGTGGCTGAGGCAAGTTATCCTTACAATGGATCCACAGTGGGTTAGTGTATAGCCCCAGGGTAGACACTGCTTTCTCAAACTACGAACATTGCAACCACCACCACCACCACAACAACAACAAATCAAATAATTCAAGTTGTTTGTTTATTTGTTTGTTTGATTGCTTTACTCTGTGTGTGTGTGTGTGTGTGTGTGTGTGTGTGTGTGTGTGTGTGTGTGTGTGTGTGTGTGTGTGTCGTGTGTGTGTGTGCGTGTGTGCGTGTGTGTGTGTGTGTGGTGTGTTTCTACTGATGTTATGGTTGTTGTTATTGGCTTTTCTGATTTTTATTTTCCAGTTGAAAACATGCCGATGAATGTAGCTGGACGTTAATTTCAACTATGAAAATCGCGTACACAGACACCGACACACACATACATAGGCACACAACACAAACACACAAAACACACACACACACACACACACACACACACACACACACATACACACACGCACACGCACACACAACATTCTGTTGTTGTTTTTGTTTGTGTGTATGGTTTATGTTGTTCTTTCATAGGCCAACATTTCGTAGTTTTCTTTCGAACCTGGGTTTTTCCCAATCTCCTTTTGTTAGAAAAAATAATGATTAAAAACAATATCAAAAAAATAAAAATAAAAAATCAAAATCGAGCCATATATATATATATATATATATATATATATATATATATATATACATACATATATATAACCGTCAGTGAAAGTCTAACGGGATCTTTTCGGAATCCGAAACACCGCTGTGTTCACTCTCGACAAATGTTGCTGCCTGTTGTCTGAGGAAAAAAACATATTCACTTCAATTCAGCTCGCCTTGATCGCCATCACACGTGACCGTTGCTTCCGATCCAATCAGATCTAAGATGGGGAGCGAGGGGAGTGGGGGTAGGGGGTGGATTCGTGAGCATGTGACCCCCTAAGTACGTGTCTCAAGTCCGCGTGCATGTAAATGGAATGAACGTCGTCACGGCGCAGGACGTTTCGTGCTGGTGATTGTGTTTCTGACAAAAGCAGCGACACAACATGTATTCCGCTTTTCCTCGTCAGCAGTTACAAAGAACATAACCATTTCAATTTTTTTGGATGGCTGGTGGGGTTTTGTACAGATAGGCATTAAATTAGGAGAATAAAGGAATACATCAATAAAATAAGCGAAAGCAAAACAAAAGAAATCAAAACTTAAGTGGGTGGATCCGCAAACAGCTTGGAAAACAACAAGAACAAACGTCAGGCTTAGGTTCGTGTTGTGAATGGTTCTCCAGAACAGCAGCAACAGCAGCAGCAGCAGCAACAGTATCAAGATCAGTATCAGTAGCTCACTGAAGGAGGCGTCACTGCGTTCGGACAAATCCATATACGCTACACCACATCTGCCAAGCTCATGCCTGACCAGCAGCAGTAACCCAACGCGCTTTCTCAGGCCTTGAGAAGCAGCAACAGCAACTACAAAAAATATTCTCCTCCTCCTCCTCCTCCTCCTCCTCTTCTTCTTCTTCTTCTCCTCCTCCTCCTCCTTCTCCTCCTCCTCCTTCTTCTTCTTATTATAAAGTGTTCAGCGCAGTTCTGTACAGAGTACACAGACCCTAACTCTTACGATTAACCAGTCCTATTTTCTCCCAGCACTCGCAAGGTGTTGTCAAACCACGCTGCCCCAGAAGTTCCATAATTATAACACTGGTGGGTGCCAATCAGGACTTCGAGAGTCGGTCAGCGACAGACAACTCCATTAATATAATTTATCATCATGCTCTGTCAGCCCTATCACGTACTGTCGCTGAGCAAACGTACAAGCGCTACCAAACGAAAGTGCGTTCGGTCAACATCAGAGTACAGCCAAGTCAGTTAGGCTTTCACAGAGCCCTGCCGACCGCTGACACGACCGATAACCCCAGCATCAAACAACGTGAACCTGACACCGAAATCTAATCGGTCGTTGACCTCAAAACTTACGCGCTGAGCAACCACACGAGGGCTGAATGACATTACACAAAGACACACATTATGGGATTTCAGGACCACTTCAGCGGAAACCGTGTATAACGTCATATTTATCATACTCTCAACAGACAAGACAGTGTTGTCACAGCAGAATAGGGTCAGCCAGAACTTAATCCTGTCACGGTGTACTTATACTAAACAGGGCTTCGTGAAGCAGTCAGTACATGCATGAACTATCGCTAAGTGCTCTTCAAACTGGACAGAACGCTCATCAGTCTTCGATAAAACAATATGTACGGGCACGTGGTTTTTTATTTTGGATTCATTGTTTTAAACACCAAGCCACTGTTTTCAATGTGTGTGTGTGTGTGTGTGTGTGTGTGTGTGTGTGTGTGTGTGTGTGAGTGAGTGTGTTTCATGTTTATTTTGAAACAATGAATCGATGTCCGTTTCATTTCAAAGAAGCGTCTACTGCTGGTATCATTCAGAGAAAGGAAAGAAAGAAAAAAGAAAAAGAAAAAAAAAGAAAAGAAATAGTGAAAGCGGAAGAAGAGGGAAACATGGAGGAAGAAAAGAGGAAATAAAGAATCAAAGAAATACAGACAGATAAAAATCATATATCTGCATGTAATTCTTTCTTCCCTGCTGGACCCAGTAGCATTGCTTGGTTCTAACTTTTTTTGACAGTTACACGTGACTAAATGCCTGCGTTGACCGAACTACGCCATTGGTCAGTTACATACGACACACAGCTAGTGGCGGGTTACGACCATACTAGGCTCTTCCGTCCGAGCAATGCAACTGGCTCGCTAGAGTACTGCCCATGCAATCCCAAGCATTTTTTACGAGCAAGCATGAGTGTCTAGGTTTCCCACTTTATCCTTAAAACCACCGCGCGTGTTCCACTTCAAGATATTCAGGTGATAGGAAGATCAGCAGCCACGACGCCAGCATTTCCACACGAACACGTGCACGACAAATGTTTTTTTTCTCACGTTCGGTGAACTATGGGTACCATTGTGCGTGAAAAAACACCGTTTGCTGAACGCCTCCCTGTTGAAAAGGATGCACTTGTTAAGATTACGTACCACCTGAATGTCGGATTATTTTGAACTGTATGAACGAGACGGATCTTTTTTCCTTTCCACAAGCTATTCTGTACTGCATTTGACTAAACAAACAATCGAGAAAGCAAACTAACGCACAAATTGCAAGCATTCCGAGCTCCGCAAACCTGCTTCTTCCTTATATGATCATCACACTGAAATCATACAGAACTGCCCTGTGTGTATTGTATTGTACTGCATTACATTGAGCTGCAGTTTGTTTGTTTGTTCGTTGTTGTTTTCAGCGTTGTTGGGCCCACTTCGCAATGCACTCTACTGTCTGTACCGCTCTGTGATGATCTGTGTATCATGGTTACGTACTTCACTGCACTGAACTGAAATGTTACATTGCTCTGCGCTTGCATTTTATTTTTATCACAATCGATTCTGAATAAAGTATACACTGTTCACATCAATAACAGCGTATCACCAAGGTAAAGCGCCATCTTTTCGCACCTGCGTTTCAGAATGGAGATTCCCCTAAAAAAAAAATTAAAAAAACAACAACAAAAAATCCACTAACCCTACGATAAGTACTTTGCATCTATGGATGTATTTACAAGTTTTAAAATCCAAGGCAGACAATTCCAAGATCTGGCGGAGCAGTAAAGGGCGGTAAGTGAAGATGTAATGAAGCCCCAGGAAAACCCTATAACCCTTCCTCCTTAAATGGAGAGAGTTGATAAGACTGTAAAACCAAGACTCACTGTTAATTAATAAGAGGTGTCCAACGTTTCAGACCATAGGTCTGCCTCCGGGCACTGTGCTAACTGGAAATGACAGTAGAGGTAAGTAAGGGCAAAACCTACGTGAAGTAATCTAATACATAAGTACACATCATCATCAACTCAATATCATTGATGATGCTTTTGGCCTGGCCGACTGCAGGGGCAAACTGCCGAAGGAACGGCTGTAATTCTTTCAAATAATCCAAAACAAGAGGACCGAATCGAAACTAAGTCGCTTTGTTTTCTTGGTCATTGCGATAACCAAATAAATAGCTACTTTGTTGTTGTTGTTGTTGTTGTCCAAATAAACATGTCTGTCTTAGGTGTAATAGTGCAGTGAATAAACTTGATCCCCTTTCGTTGCAAAACTGTTTTCACTGACATCTGCTAAATGTCAGCTTTTTCTTTCGCACACAGCAGGCGGTGCCACACAACACCGAGATATGCTCCATACGTTTGACCAGAAAATTGTCCCCCATTGTTCCAAACTCTGCCCACCCTGACACGGCGAGGTACACTTCGGGCATCTGGCAAAGCTCACAGCCTCCAAAAAAAACTGCAAGCCATGCACAACATGAAATAAAATTACAATGGAAGGGGGGAAAACCTGCAAAATATCGACACTCTTTCTAATTAAAAACTGGCCCAAGAATAACAAGCTTGATTCCAACTAAAATATCCGACGGATGTGACTTGCGGGCTGTAAGTGTGGAGAATAGGTGGCAACATACAAGCAAACCCCAGACAAAGGCTCTGCACCGGAAATAAGTGGCCGTACAATGGCGGCCAAGCGAGCTTTGGTGGGGCTGGTGTGTATCAGACAGGGTGGCGGGTGTGAAAACAGGCAGACACGGTGGCTGTTTGAGGGAGGAAGGTGGGGGAGGGGTTGGGGTGAGGGAGGGCCGAGATGCCTAGAGGAGGAGTGAAGGGTGGGGGGTGGAGGGGGGGGCACCATTGTTGCACTGGCACAAATCCAGGAACACCCGAGAGGCTGCCAGATGGAAAAGGGTGTGGTGCTAAAAAGGTGGGTGGGTGGGTGGGGTGGGGTGAGTGTGGGAGGAAGGGGATACGAGGGCGAACGTCTTGGAACAGCGATTGTGAAATGGTGGGGGTGGGGAGATTGGGGGGGTGGGGGTGGCGGGGGATTGAGATTACATATGAATGCGTAAGAAGGGGTGTGGGTCGGAAGGTGGGTCGAAAGAAAGAAAAAGTGGGGAAAGGACAGAGAGAAAAAAAATGAGTGGGAAGAGGGGGTTAGAGAGAGAGAGACAGAGACAGAGAGAGACAGAGACAGACAGACAGACAGACAGACAGAGGCAGAAAGACTGAGAGCACTGAAGCCATTGTTTTCTGCTTCACAGCCCTAAAAGCATCCTTGTTCCATAATCTCTCACCTGGTTTCGTTCAACTGAACAATACATTGCACTTTCATTGACTTCCTGGCATCATTGAAAAGAGATGGCCAAATATGGTGCTGGGGCCGGAAGGACCCTAAAGCACCGCCCCGTGGCATGCAACGTATTGGGGGGGCTCTTAGCCAATCATCGGACCCCGAATGCCATGATTGACAGGCAGAATCTCCTCATCTAGGAGGCAGAACCGTCGGTGACATTCAAGGTTTTGGGCAGGACTGTGCGATAAGGGAAGATTACAATCTCTCTTTTCTGCCTATGAGAAATTGGCAGCAGTCTCTCAACCCACGAGCATCGATACTGCATTGTAATTTGAGACATCTCTCCAAACTGGTCCTTGCAGCGCCAGTCCAGCTGAATATGCCCGTAGAAGGAGACGTTCAACAACATCAACTATAGAATGGCAAAATGTCAATAATTTTCTTCTTTGAGATGAGTAGCTCTGAACGTGCCTCTTTTTGAGAACCCTGGAGGTTTCTGATGGAGAACGGGAAGAGCAGGATGCCGACGTTACTGTCGACCATTTCGGAGCTGGTCATCAGAGAAGAGGTTCGTCTCAGTTGTGCCCTGGGTCCAATGACCAGCTGAACTGACTGAGACCCGACCGCTCACAAATGGTAAGCTCCACAAATCATTGTTGATTTCTGAAAGTATGCATGTATGTATGTATGTATTATGGTTGTGTGTGTTTGTGTGTGTGTGTGTGTGTGTGTGTGTGTGTGTGTGTGTGTGTGTGTGTGTGTGTGTGTGTGTATGTGTGTGTGTGTGTGAGAGAGAGAGAGAGAGAGAGAGAGAGAGATGGAAGGGGGCAGTGATACTCGACACAGGGAGACAGAGACACTGAGAGACAGAGAGAGGGATGAAGGGATGGAGGGACAGAGACAGAGATTGAGAGACTGAGAGAGAGAGAGAGAGAGAGAGAGAGAGGCTTTAGTGCTGATTTGGTAGTGTGGTTTCCAGGAAGATCAGTTCATTTTGTTCATAGCTCAGCCCAGCGTAAAGAACATGTCAGGGCTTGACTGACTGATTCGCTCGCTGTTAGTAAGGTGGTCGGTCAGGTAATTAACTATTGTGTTGATGACGTCTGAACAGCAGTTACGATTCTCCGTCCACCTTGACATGGTAACAGATATACTTGCAGGCATGAAAGGAAACAATGTGGCGTCGCGCCCTTATCGAATACCGCAGCACGTGATCCACACATGTAAAAGTATTGCGTCAAACAGGCATCGCAATGACATGTAACAGTATTGCGTCAAACAAGCAACGCAATGACATGTAACAGTATTGCGTCAAACAGGCATCGCAATGACATGTAACAGTATTGCGTCAAACAAGCAACGCAATGACATGTAACAGTATTGCGTCAAACAAGCAACGCAATGACATGTAACAGTACTGCGTCAAACAAGCAACGCAATGACATGTAACAGTATTGTGTCATACAGGCAAGGCAATGACATATAAAAAGTATTGTGTCAAACAGGCAACGCAATGACATGTCATACAGGCAACGCAATGACATGTAAAAGTATTGTGTCAAACAAGCAACGCAATGACATGTAAAAGTATTGTGTCATACAGGCAAGGCAATGACATATAAAAAGTATTGTGTCAAACAGGCAACGCAATGACATGTAAAAGTATTGTGTCAAACAGGCAACGCAATGACATGTCAAAGTATTGTGTCATACAGGCAAGGCAATGACATATAAAAAGTATTGTGTCAAACAGGCAACGCAATGACATGTAGAAATATTGTGTCAAACAGGCAACGCAATGACATGTAAAGTATCGTGTCAAACAAGCAACGCAATGACATGTAAAAGTAACATGTCAAGAAAGCAACGCAATGACATGTAAAAGTATTGTGTCAAACAAGCAACGCAATGACATGTAAAAGTATTGTCAAACAGGCAACGCAATGACATGTAAAAGTATTGTGTCAAACAGGCATCGCAATGACATGTAAAAGTATTGTGTCAAACAGGCAACACAGTGACATATAAAAAGTATTGTGTCAAACAGGCAACGCAATGCCATGTAAAAAATATTGTATCAAGCAGGCAACACAGAGCAATACGTTCCTCAAACAAAACTGCAGGCAGCATTACAGCAGAAGCAGTTATGTATATCCATGAATGGATTAGGGGGCTGGGGAACAGAAAACCGAATTTAACAATGTAAGCGCACATTTTCTGCAAAACAAAAGTAAAAACCGCGTATGTCTTTTTTCTGCCTGGAAACAGTTGTCGTTCGACTAAGTATCGCTTTTGACCAGACAACTTGTACGTTCGGGAAAAGAATGTTCCATTTTGCAGACTCTGAAACCATTAGTTAAGCTTTCCTTCTGAACAGTTTGTTGTATGTAAGCGTTGACTGAATCCCCTGTTGTTGCATTCAAATGGACTTAACTATAATATTATGACGATCATCCATTGCTAGGTGCTTGGGCTTCTTTATCTAATCAAGTCTCGTGGTGAAGCTAAAAAAAATCACCGTCAGTTATCATCAGTATCAACACCATAAGCTGGTGGGTAAAGGGTGGATATATTTCCGACCTCCCAGGTCAACATAATTATGTGCAGACCTGCTTGTGCCTAAACCCTCTTCGTGTGTATACGCAAGCAGAAGATCAAATACTCACGTTAAAGATCTTGTAATTCATGTCAGTGTCCGGTGGGTTATGGAAACAAGAACATGCCCAGCATGCACACACACCCGCAAACGGAGTATGACTGCCTAAATGGCGAGGTAAAAACAGTCACAGATGTAAAAGCCCACTCGTGTAAATACGAGTGAACTTGGGAGTTACAGCCCTCTAACGAAGAATAAGATGAAGACCATAAGAAGACAGCATGACTGTTTTGACAAGGAAGTTGACATCGATATCACAGAATAGGAGAGAAGAACAACGAAAGGTGTTGCATATCAAACAACAACGACTGCGTGTGGAGAGAGGGAGAAAGGGATAAAGGGGAGGCAAGCCCTCGGGTAGGAAGACACAAAGAGAAATAAAGAAGATACGCGCCGCAGCAGCAACATGGGCGGTGCTATAGATACCTAAAGCAAGCCCAAACAACAATAGGATCACAAACCCAGGTCACTAACCCAGTACCTGACCTTAACCCGTATCCTACGGCCAGAAAAGTCCGGTCTCTCAAAAAAAAAAAAAAAAGCGTGCAACGTCAGACTGAACAGTTGGCTTTATCAAGGGTATAGCAGTATAGCGGTAACTTCTCTCTTGAGTGCGA
>NC_134877.1:32760513-32775513 GCF_041734735.1 Babylonia areolata | reverse complement strand
GCAGACATCAAACTCAATTTTGTTGTGAATAACATTCCTAAATATTTATATGTATTGGTTACTTTTATTTCCCTATCACCATAGCACCATTTTTCTCGAGTCGAAAGATGACCTCCGTTGCGGAAAACTATAATATTGGTCTTATCGAGATTTACTGTTAGTTGTAGTCTGTCTGTTTCTTGCTTAAGGGCATTTAATTGATTTTGTAACCCTATGGGTGTGTCAGACAAGAGAACAACATCATCAGCAAAATAGCATTAAGAACAATTCTGTTGTGCCAGGTATCATTTGTATTCTATGTCTACCCTTGTTTGATAACTCCACTGCCAATTCATTGATGAAAAAGGAAAACAGCTGTGGGATTAGCATACAACCTTGTTTAACCTCTCTTGGACACTGAAAAAAGTCTGAATAAATACCTTTGTCACGAACACATACAAGTACAGAATCATAATATTATATGCTTTTCACAGCCATGTAAAACTTCCCATGTACCCCGCTCTTTCTTAGAGTACTCCACAGGATATTTCTGTTCACAGAATCAAATGCTTTTTAGAAGTCTACGAATGCTACGTATAGCTTAGTCTTACGTAAGAGATGCTTTTGGACTAAAGCGTATAAAGTAAATATATGGTAGACAGTACTATAACCTGTTCTAAAGCCCGCCTGTTCCTCTATGTTTTTTTCTTCTAATTCTGTCCATTTTTTTTTTAAATCTTCGATTTAAGATGTGTGAGCGAGAGAGACAGGGAGAGATGACAAGCCGATGTCTGGGTTGTCAGATAAGGTTTTCTTCATGTGAACTACAGGCGTCAAAATCTGGTGAAGGGAGTATTGTTTAATAGTTTATGGCTGTAGTAGTAGTAGTAGTAGTAGTGTGTGTGTAATTGTACGTGTGATTGTGTGTTTTTTTGTTTGTTTGTTTTTTGGTGTGTGTGTGTGTGTGTGTGTGTGTGTGTGTGTGTGTGTGTGTGTGTGTGTGTGTGTGTGACAGTGATCTATAGATTGTCAGACAAGATTTTCTTCCTTGTGAGCTATAAGCGTCAAATTGCAGCGACTGGAGTATTGTTTTTATCGTTAACGGTTGTAGTGTGTGTGTGTGTGTGTGTGTGTGTGTGTGTGTGTGTGTGTGTGTGTGCGTGTGAGTGTGTGTGCAGTTTATGATAGATTTAGTGTTCTGAGCACAAATACATGGCCTACACGTAACCACATACACACAATACACGCGCAATGTGCACTACACATACACGCGCCATGTACACTAACACACCAACACCTACATACCCACAAGCACAACCACGGAACACTGACTTACAACCCGCACCCCCAACCCCTTTCCCCCTTCACAAACAGAGACAGACAAGAGAAAACAGATGCTACATTTCCGCTGGCCTGTCTGTTGTTCCGACAAACAGACAGACAGACAGTCAAGCAGAGAAGATAACAATTGTTCCAGTTGTTGTTCCCGTGTGTATTTGGGTTTAGAGAGAAGAGGAGGGTGTGTGTGTGTGGGGGGGGGTGTATTGAATGACACCGGTCTTGCCTAACACACGAGGGGGCTTCCTTTTTGCTCCATCTGTTCTGACTGTGCTTCGCCACAGAGAGACAGACAGACAGACAGAGACAGAGAGAGAGAGAGGAGAGAAGAGAAGAGGAGGGGGAAAGAGACAGAGAAGCAAAAGAAACAAACACATGCAGACACATACAGAGAGCGGACACAGATAGGCAGAGGATACAGAAGGATCGGAGACGAACAGTGAGTGATTAAAAAAAGTCCCATAGTCAATCGTACCTGTTCGTACCTTGTTATATACTACCCCCCCCCCCCCCCCCCCCCCCCCCCCCATATTCCTTGTGACCACGGTACACTTGGTAATAAAGACATCTTCTATTCTATTCTATTCTATCATCCGTGCAGCGAAGTCAAATCCCCTATGTCCAGGGCTCGGCATAGCAAGGCAGAACTCCAATCTTCTCCTCCCGTCAATTTAACCTTCCCCCAGCCGAAGTCAGGTACCCATTCACACCTGGGTGGAGTGAGGAAAATAGGATGTAAAGTGCCTTTCTCGAGGACACACCGCATGCCGAAAGCGGCGGGGGTATCGAACCCAGGTCACTGGTAAACGCAGCATCAGAAGCCTAACCGATTTTGCCACGGTCAACAAAGTCCACTAGCCAGTGACTGATACAGCGACAATGAACAGAGACAAAGATAAGCAGAGGACGGAAATAATTATATAGAGAGCAGAGAGACAGTCATCGATAAGGAGAGACAAGAAGACAAGAGGCAGGCAGAGATAAAAAAAAAAAAAAAAAAAAAAGACGAGGAAACGGACAGACATTCGGAACCATAGTAACCGACAGAGGTGTATCACTCACGAGAGAAAGGCTTTTCATCCAGTTGTTTCCAATGACGTGAAGCCGCCTTTGGTGGTACTGTAACTCCCGTTTAGAACCCCATGAATTTGCGTTTCCCAGATCTGTAGGAAACTTGAATGCCTGTACAGACAGACAGACAGACAGACAAACACACACACACACACACACACACACACACACACGCACACACACACACACACACACACACACACACGCACGCACACACACACACACACCACACACACACACACAATTACCATCACCAGCAACAACTATCATCCCTTCATCCACCATCATCCACTCATTAACATCCATTCAATAAAATATATCAATCAACCGCCGCCGTTATCATCATCGTCATGTCGATGATTGACATCATGAATGACATCATCCACTTCAAGATTTCAAGACTGTTTATGGGCTTCAAACATATGACTGGTATGCGCAGAGAGTATAAAAAAAAATTACATTCAATCATCAGCCAGTCCGCGTAAAGAAAAATCACACCAAAAAATGACGGCTCAAACATGCTTTCTTACCCACCCACACACCATCACCTCCCCCCCCACACACACACACACATGCACGCACACACACCTTCTACATAAAATGCAAAACACAATAGCAAGACCACCTCGATGCTAGTGCACACATCCCTGTTTATCTGATACCTACAGAGAAAGAAAGGCAAGAATGAAACTACCAATAATCAAAAATAAAAAAATAAAAAAAAACAACTAAAAACCGTACAACATCACAACACAGAATCAAAACAACAATCCTAATGTTAAAGTGGAAGAAATAAACGAATGCAATAAAACAAATTAGAAACTCTGATGTTTTCACATATAATATTTTCTCGCAGCTCTTCATCCATAAAAAAAAATTATTCTTTTCATGATTCTTGATGAAGCTTGTCCGAGCTAAATGGCGGACAAGTAATGTCCATGCACGGTAGGTTATGTACGATCCCCCGTCAACACTTCCGTACGGATCAGCCTCCCGCTCTTCGGCACAAAGCTAGGTTTTTTTGTCGAGGTTTACAGGCAAGAAGTCTCTGCGAATTACAGTGACCAGCGTTTAATCAGACGGCCACCTCTTGGACTATTGCCGTCAACGTCTACATTCTGACCTCATTTGAAGTCGTTGGTATCATGAACCGGAATGGCATGTGTGCACATCTCAGCTTGAATCAAAGATGTTTTTTTTCATGTGTACACATCTCAGCTTGAATCAGAGATTTTTTTCATGTGTACACATCTCAGCTTAAATCAAAGATTTTCTTTCATGTGTACACATCTCAGCTTGAATCAAAGATTTTTTTTTCATGTGTACACATCTCAGCTTGAATCAAAGATTTTCTTTCATGTGTACACATCTCAGCTTGAATCAAAGATTTTTTTTTTCATGTGTACACATCTCAGCTTGAATCAAAGATGTTTTTTTCATGTGTACACATCTCAGCTTGAATCAAAGATGTTTTTTTTCATGTGTACACATCTCAGCTTGAATCAACGATTTTCTTTCATGTGTACACATCTCAGCTCGAATCAAAGATTTTCTTTCATGTGTACACATCTCAGCTCGAATCAAAGATTTTTTTTTTCATGTGTACACATCTCAGCTTGAATCAAAGATATCTTTCATGTGTACACATCTCAGCTTGAATCAAAGATTTTCTTTCATGTGTACACATCTCAGCTTGAATGAAAAATATCTTTCATGCGTACACATCTCAGCTTGAATCAAAGATTTTCTTTCATGTGTACACATCTCAGCTTGAATCAAACATTTTCTTTCATGTGTACACATCTCAGTTCAAATCAAACATTTTCTTTCATGTGTACACATCTCAGCTCGAATCAAAGATTTTCTTTTGTGTGTACACATCTCAGCTTGAATCAAAGATATCTTTCATATGTACACTTCTCAGCTTGAATCAAACATTTTCTTTCATGTGTACGCATCTCAGCTTGAATCAAAGATATCTTTCATGTGTACACATCTCAGCTCGAATCAAAGATTTTCTTTCATGTGTACACATCTCAGCTCGAATCAAAGATTTTCTTTCATGTGTACACATCTCAGCTTGAATCAAACATTGTCTTTCATGTGTACACATCTCAGCTTGAATCAAAGATATCTTTCATGTGTACACATCTCAGCTTGAATCAAAGATATCTTTCATGTGTACACATCTCAGCTTGAATCAAACATTTTCTTTCATGTGTACACATCTCAGCTTGAATCAAACATTTTCTTTCATGTGTACACATCTCAGCTTGAATCAAAGATATCTTTCATGTGTACACATCTCAGCTTGAATCAAAGATATCTTTCATGTGTACACATCTCAGCTTGAATCAAAGATATCTTTCATGTGTACACATCTCAGTTAAATCAAAGATATCTTTCATGTGTACACATCTCAGTTTGAATCAAACATTTTCTTTCATGTGTACACATCTCAGTTTTAATCAAAGATATCTTTCATGTGTACACATCTCAGCTTGAATCAAAGATATCTTTCATGTGTACACATCTCAGCTTGAATCAAAGACATCTTTCATGTGTACACATCTCAGCTTGAATCAAACATTTTCTTTCATGTGTACACATCTCAGCTTGAATCAAACATTTTCTTTCATGTGTACACATCTCAGCTTGAATCAAACATTTTCTTTCATGTGTACACATCTCAGCTTGAATCAAACATTTTCTTTCATGTGTACACATCTCAGTTTGAATCAAACATTTTCTTTCATGTGTACACATCTCAGCTTGAATCAAAGATTTTCTTTCATGTGTACACATCTCAGCTCGAATCAAACATTTTCTTTCTTTACCTCTCGCTGTATCTTAGAAACACGCCCTCCCTACCGTTTCACAAACGAAGTCACGTGTATTGATTCCTGGAGACTTATTGCAAGAACAAGAGCTGTTCTGGGCGAATCCTGCAGTCTGACGTGGGATTTAGAGCTCCGGAATTTTACAGTTTCGTGACACGAATACAGGTTCATTTCTTTCTCACCGGTGTCTAGAGTTTAGAGTTCATCGTTCAGAGTGTAAAACATGCGATTTAGCCTCAGGAAAAACAATTTGGGTGAAAGACCAATAATTCTAATTAAACAAGAAGTTTTCCATATTTCACACTGTGTCTCTTTGTTCACACATCTAATCGTATATCTCTTTGTCTTGTTTTGACTGTTGATTTGTCGGCTATTTATTAATTTTGGGATGATTCGCTGAGTAAACGAAATTGCCATAAGGCATAAAACTTCGTTAAACCTCAAAGGCAAATATGCGCGCGTGTGTGCGAGCATGTGTGCCAGTGTCCGCGAGAGAGAGAGAGAGAGAGAGAGAGTGTGTGTGTGTGTGTGTGTGTGTGTGTGCGAGTCTCTCTCTCTCTCTCTCTCTCTCTCTCTCTCTCTCTCTCTCTCTGTGTGTGTGTGTGTGTGTGTGTGTGTGTTCTTTCTTTAGATTTGCGCCTTTTCACTATCAGTGATATTAGACGATGAAAAAAAAGGGGGGGGGGAGATTGGGGGGGGGGGGGGGGAAAACAGAAAAGAGAAAACTACCTAGAAATGTGTAACCAATATGCAATTAAATTTGACAGTAACAATTCAATAATGATAATAACTTAAAACCATTAACACAATTCCGAAGTACATTAAAGGAATGTAGAAATAGGGCTACGAACTAATGCCCGTGAAAGTTCGACCATAAAAACCTTGTCAGAAAAAAAAAAACTTTCCAAAAATCATCTGCAGAATAGTTATTCTCTTTGAAATACTTCGGCAAGAAGATACATAACTGCTGACAGTGAAACAAAAATGATGCAAGCTGAACTGTTTACCACAGATGCATATAACATTTTTTACTATACTTTGTCTTCAGCGCATCAAGTTTTATACGGAAGAAAGTAGAGGTTGCTAATCTTGTATAGCAAACTGATGGATTCGGCATCTTTTCTTTAATAATATTCTCAGGGAATAATGTCCCTTTACGTTTTAAAAACTTCTTCCATCGGTTATGAAATCGACCCTTTGCTGATTTTTCTAACAGAGTGTATGCCTCTTTTACGGAAAGACGGACATACAGCCGAAATTCTCCCCTTAAATGAACATCATGAGTTACCAACAGCAAAATTCGTTCTGAGATATACTTCAATGACAAAAACAATTTCATTGTTGATGAACTGACAGTGTGTGTGTGTGTGTGTGTGTGTGTGTGTGTGTGCGTGCGTGCGTGCGTGTGTGTGTGTGTGTGTGTGTGTGTGTGTGTGTGTGTGTGTGTGTGTGTGTATGTGTGTGTACATTCGTGGTAAACTGAAGAATTAAATATTTATACATATATTAGCGAAAGCGAACAAATAAAGCTTTCGTTATGAGCTTTTTAATCCAAAGTCTCATTATGAAAGTTCATACAAAACCGTCTGTCTTGATTTCCATCCCCCATCATCATTACTACGATCATCTTTACCGTCCACAATCATTATCAGCATCAGTGACTTTTATGTCAATGCTTTCTCAAATTTTGTTGTCGTTGTTGTTGTTGAGAAGAACCGCGTTCACCAACATGTTCCATTAAGAACGTGTGCGCAAGAATTGCAAGAATACAAGTATCAATTGTGTACAGCTAACTACACGCACTCTATATGAACATGCGCAAAAACACTGGCAGAAGAAAAATGGATGTCTGTCGCGATCATGTTAGCCGTAAGGACGACGACGACGATAATGATGACGACGACGACGACGACGATGATGATGACGAAGATGACGACGGCAACAACAGTGATAATCATAGCTTCCCCGCGGTTTTGCATTGCCGCGAACATGTCAAGACTAATGGAGAAAGGTGCATCACGTAAATTACAGCACTTCGTATTACAGTGGCACGAAAAGCTGGTAGTATATCAATGCCAGCCACAATCCATTCACCCCGCTCCCTAATACCCCACCCTACCACACCCCGGGGTAACACCTACCCCCCCCCCCCCCCCCCCACCCCCACCCCAACCCAGTCACCTTCCCTCCCCCTTCCTAGCGTCCTACTTTTCTAGTACACTTTTTTTTTTTTCTCTTTTCTTTTCCAATCGTGCCAGCACCGTGGGGTGTGAAAACAAACCAATGGAATCGGTCCAGGATCGCAATACCCCACAACCCCCACCTTCATTCCTCCTCCATCTTTCTTCGTGAGTATGTATACAGTAGATGTAAGCACACACACCCCCTCCCCCCTCCTCTCTCTCTCTCTGTCTGTCTCTGTTTAAGAGAAGAAGGTGTGTGGGCAGGAGACAGAGGAAACAGAGACAGAACGGAGGCCTAGAGACAAAGACTGCGAACGAGAGAGAGAGACTGACAGTGGAAAAGAGACATGATTAGGAGTCTGGCAAGCGGACTGAAACTGGATCAGAGAAAAACAAAGCGACAGCGAGAGAGAGAGAGAGGGGGGGGGGGGAAGAGATGGAAAGAGAGGGAGGCGGGTGCAGGTGGGGAAGAGGGGAGGGGGAGACAGTTGGAAATGTTCAGTCAGTCAGTCGGTCAGTCGGTCGGTCGGTTGGTCGGTCAGTAAAAGTTTAAATGTTGCCTAAAGCACACATCGAAACAAGTTTCAATTTTGTGTTTATTGTTGTGTTGTTGTTGTTTATTCTGAAGTGTTAAGAATGGTATTAAAGCTGAAAAGACTCCACTTGATGAAAAAACTGATACGTATCGTGGTTCAAACTGTGACAAAATGAAAGAACAGACAGTGATCAAGAACCATGGATCTTTTCTCTGTTGCCACCTTATTTATCGGTGTAGACAGAAGGTTCACGCGGAAGTGCTCTCCGCCTTCTACAATCACAAGACGGTTGCTGGTCTGGCTTCTGGGTCAAGTTCCCCGAGCTCGTTTTCTCCGTCAGACCGCTGTCTCCAGACCTAATGTGGACACTTTCTCTTTGTCTTTGAAGATTCCAGACAGATGTGTTCATTTTCTTTTTATTCAGGAATGTTGTTGTTTTTATCAGATGAGTCAGATTCATCACCGTTTCCTGGTATTCTTCTCCTTCATCTTCATAGTGGTCCAGGTAGTTTCACCTCCAACACAACTGTGTCAAACCAGCGGAGGCGGGTAAGTTACAAGAGACAGTGGTTCACTCATATCTAAATACAGTCCGTACATAATGGCTGGTTTTATGCTGAAGCTGATCAGTTGAAAGTTTTGTTTCAATACAGACTTGGATTTCTCGATTCTAGTGTGTTATTTGACCCGATGATCATATTCCCTCGGTAGAGTTATAAACAACACGATCGTGGTTCAGTGAAGACAGCAGAAGGATGGTACAGGTTTGCTCAATTTTTTTTCAGGTCTTTCTTTGATGCATCCTTGCGGTCTTCTGAGCTGACTTAGGTCGCGCCAGTGTAAACAAGTTCCGCCACATATCCTACAGGGTTTTTTTTCCTGCCATTGAAAGTGATCTTCTTGATCGTTCTTTATAGGCAGAAGCTTTGCTTTCCCCTGCATGTTCTTCAATTCCACTCGCTCTGGGGTCAGTCCTGTGGCATGTAATTCTTGTTCTTGCACACATATTATATTTGTGAGTCATCTCCAAAGTCCAAACAGTCTTGTAGGCCATCTCCAGAGTCCAAATACCCATGTCGGCCATTCTCAAAGTCCAGGTGCCCTTGTGAGTCATCTACAAAGCTCAAATATCATTGTGTTCCATTTTATGTATATTGTACATATACTGACAAGCAGCAGGAGCTGTGTATTTGTTCAGTCTAATACGATGAGGGGAAGAATATTATGAGGTAACATACAGCTCTGTCTCTCGCCTGGTGTAAGCAGGAAATCTTCTGTCAGCTGTCCGTGACGGAAGACTTTGCAGATAGCGTCGTCACCAGCCCATACTAATGATCCTGTTGATTGTGAGTCATTGGAACGACGACCAACTACCAGTCAACACCACCGTGTGCTTTTCAAATTCACATGGAGCAGACGAACAGTGGGGTCTGCCGTGCCATTGTCTCCCCAGCGCCGGTTCTCAACGTGACATACTGAATGCCACTGGTGTCCTTTTTCTAAAAGCTGGCCCCTGCTCCCAACGTCCTCTAGATGGTGATTTTCATCACCATCCCACTCCTGTCAGAATAACCCGGGAAGGACAATGGTTTTATATTTGGACCCTTGTCGCACTTAATCAACCCAAAAAAAAACGTTTTATTTCGTCTGAAAATTACACCTCGACATGCTTCTCTCATTATCATGTGCGAGTTCTATATGCCTTATTTTCTACTCCAGATATGAGTTAACTCGTGCCGTGATTACTTTCCCTGTGGACCTGGTACGAGTATTCTTGTACCAATACACTACTCTAATTTGGTTTATTCTTGCTTGGCACAATTGGCGTTCTAAACTGAGCCATTTATGGATTCTGAAAGCATGAAACCAAAGTTTTGTTTGACCGACTAAATAAAAACATTTCCCATCGATTTCCGCAGTTTTAGTGGACAACTCTAATGTTTACTGCAGTGGCCTCATGTAGTGCCGGTCCAGGTGCCAGTTGCATTGCTTGGTTCTAACTTTTTGACAGTTACACGTGACTGAATGCCTACGTTGACTGAACTACACCATTGGTCAGTTCCATACAACGCACAGTTAGTAGCGGGTTACACCCATACTAGGCTCTTCCGTTTCGAGCAATGCAACTGGCTCCAGGGGAGTTGTAGCAGGGGTGTACATGTGGGGTAGAATGAGTTAAAATCTGCGAGAAACCTGCTGTCCGTATCCAGATTGTGCGTTGTCACAGTCACTCTATTCTCTGGAACAAGCCAGTGTAAAAAAGACTCGTGTGCTTCTGTTCACCTCCACTACAGGCATCTTTCCAGCGTGATTTCCGTAACTGACCTATATAAAAGGTGAAGGTCACAGGTGCTGCCCTTCTGTGTGTTCATGGGCTTACGCAAGGTCTGGTGGGAGGAAAGGTACATGGATTGATCATCGCGTTCAGTTCCATTGAAGGGAGCAGGGATCGGCTTTCACCTGGAGGCAGGCCTCTGACAGGTGCACAAGCCGCCGAAGATCAAAACACTGGCGTCACTTTGTCCTGTGTACTTAGACTGGCTGCAGCAGAGAGGTGTTTTCAGCAAAACTCCAGGCAAAGGGTTAGTTTGGGTACGTCCTCACCCCCCACCCCAACACCCCCCAGAACCTTCTCCCACCTCCCACACACTCGTTTATGTGCACACACAGACACACGCACACAAGCACACACTCACACACACACGCACGCACGCACACACACACACACACACACACATACAGTCATGAGTGCGCGCACGTACGCACACCTGCTCACTAAGAAGCCGACAGACAGATAGGCAAACAAGAGAGGAAGAGTGTGTTGTTTCACGGTTTCAGTTTATGGAAAATGGAAACGTACCTGTACAGGTTCTAGAATGATGGTACTCTCTCTCTCTCTCTCTCTCTCTCTCTTCTAGTTTCTCCTCTCTTTTTTTTTTCTCGTTGATTTTGACGATGCCTGGCCGGAAACGGAAACAAACTGCTCGATCTTGAACGATGCTCAAAAGCCGAACCGATTTTTGATAGTTTGAAACTGAAACAGGGTAACCCCAAAAACTAAAAATTACTAAGAGCAGACTTACCTCAATGAGGCAAGAGTGTTTAAATATCAAGCAACAAACAAATACAGTAACCGCTGTTCTGGAAACGGGCTGGGAGTTGCGTCCCTTCGCCTCACTTTTAAGGGGCAACGGTTATTGCACTCGTTCTCAAACCAAGGTTTAATTAAACAAAACCAAACCCAAACTACCCTGAATTCAATTCAAACAGATT
Source organism: Babylonia areolata (assembly GCF_041734735.1). NCBI lineage: Eukaryota > Metazoa > Mollusca > Gastropoda > Neogastropoda > Buccinidae > Babylonia > Babylonia areolata. Next base: position 32,764,293 of record NC_134877.1, on the reverse strand, counting down.
AACTTATACCTCACAAAAATCAACAACAAGAAAAACATGAAACAGACGACGCATTCTTTCACTTCTCCTCAGAAAACAAAATTCAGTTTAGATATAAAGTTGAATCCAGTTTCAAAAGAAAAAAAATGATCACTCAGTTTAAATACACACACACATACACACACACACACACACACACACACACACACACACACACATATATATATATATATATATATGTGTGTGTGTGTGTGTGTGTGTGTGTGTGTGTGTGTGTGTGTGTTCGCTGGTCGCAATACACACACACACACACACACACACACACTTATATCATATATGAAAAAGAATAGTTTGCGCAATCGTGCACATGGGAAGCATCCAAGGCACTGATTACAGCCGACGTCTTCAAGTTGGCAGACAGAAATACTCGGGTGCCTGATCAGAGAGACATCGGGAGTCATCATCCATACATACAGTGCGAGCTGCTTGTTGGCATAAAGGTCTTGGTGTCAAACGGTGTGAGAGGGCGGGGGGGGGGGGGGTAGGGGGGGAGGAGGGACGGGGGGGGGGGGGAGGGATTGGTGGGGGGGAGCTAGAGCAATGAGAAGGGTTGGGGATGGGGGTTGGGGTAGGGGATGTGGAGGGTGGGGGGCGGCCCGGTAGGAATGCGTTGTGGTGAGGTCGGCAGCAGCCGTGGAAAAGGTGCACCTTATTTTCTGACAAAACATCCCGATTCCCTGTACCAGGAAACTGCCAGGTCCTCCCTCGCCTCCACCCTCCCCCCCCCCACCCCAACCATCCCCCCCTACCCGCACTCCCTACCCCCACTCCACCCCTACCTACCCTATTCTCAACTCTCCCACGTCCCCCACACCCCCTCCCCCAACGCCCTCATCTGTGTCTGTCTTTCTCTCTTTCTCTCGTGGTATATTTTTCTTCCTTGTTTTCTTCTTCCTCTTCCCGACCCTAGGGGGGGGGGGGGGGCGCTGTACTGTTGCACCACTACCCGCCCCCTTCCCACCTCCGTTGCCTCCCCCCCACCCACCCCCACGCCCCCACTCCCGCCCCTCCTAGACTTTTCAGTCCCTACCCCCCCCCCCCCCCCCCCCGCCCTCCCGAGCCATCATCCTGTGCCCCCCCTCCCCAAACAACCTCCTCCCCCCGTCTCCACCCCCACCCCCCCCACAGCCCCCCACCCCCCCAACACACACCCCCCCCCCCCCCCCCACTCCACCTCTTCAACCTTTCTTCTATTCATGTCTTATTTCCATGTGTTTATTCTCCCTACGTTTTGCAGTTCTTCCACCCCACACCCCACCCCCTTTGCCCCTCCCACACCCCCTCCCCCTCCCCCCACTCCGCAAAATTCCCTCCCTCGTGCCACCACCGCCACCACCGCCGCCGCCCTTCTGAAGTTGATTTCGTTTGATGTGGAACTGTATATGTGGGCCATCTGGAACCGCTCCTTGGGGAGAGGAAGAAAAAGCCTGAGGTCGTTAGTAAAGAGTCAGGCAACCTTCTGTCACAGGACACGCGGCATCTGCAGCTGCTTTGGTTTCATCATGTCCCCCCCTGCCCCCTCCCCCCCCCCCCCCCCCTCCCAATCCCCCAGCCGTCCCGAATAGCAGCAGTCAATCGAAAGAAGCTGGTGTTCGTTCTTCTTGTCATTTGCTGGTGATATTGAAAACGGTGTTGCTCGGAGCTGGCACATGGTTTTTAGTAGTCATCGTTTTCTCTCTCTCTCTCTCTCTCTCTCTCTCTCTCTCTCTCGGTGCCATGAGATATGAGTAAACCTGTCTATTTTTCTTGGGGGAGGTGGGGAAGGGGGTGTGTCCTTTTTTCAGTGATACAAGATATGAATAAACTTGCCGTATTTAAAAAAAAAAAATATCATTTATATCATTATTCATCGTTTTCATTCTATCCATCATCTTCCATTCACGCAGAAGAAAAAATGAAACTGCAGCTGATTATACTTGTGATTTTCCAATAATGCGATCTATCATTTTCCGAACCTTTTCATATTGATTTGAGACAATTATTTGCCTCTGGTAACAGCTGGAGACAAAGAGCAGAAATATCAAGAGCTGGAGACAAAGAACAGTCTTCATTAGCGACGCATGTCATCAGCCCTTGTTAAGTTTGATCATGTTGATACGCTGACTTTATTGTACAGACAGGGAGTTTCGGTAGTCCACGATTAGGCTGCTGCATTTAAGACATGCTACCTGGAGCGATCGTCCAAGTCCCTGAATGTTTCGTCCCTTCAGAAAATAAGAATCGGACTATAAACGAAGAAACTGAAGCTCTTTTATCTACTTATTTTTTATTCATTTATTCATTCATTTATTTAAATATGTATTTATTTATCTCTTTATGTTTTTATTTGTTTTATTCATCTATCCATTTATTCATTTGTTTATCTTTTTATTTCTCTTATTTTTAACACGATTGAAACCGAAATTTCAACTGGCTTTCGTTCCTACAAAAGCGCACAACTTCAATCCAAACCATTTGGACGCATTCCAACAGTTTACACGTAGTGAAATGAAATGTACTGATGAACAGTGGAAAAAGGGAGTTTGGGGTTGAGTTCCATCAGTATTGTTCTTCTCCTTATGCGTCCGTCCATGGGCTGCAACTCACTGTCTCGTTCGCAGAGGTGGATTGTAGCGTGCATGACCGTTTTTACCCCGCCTTCTAGGCAGCCATTCTCATATTTCGGGGTGTGTGCATGTTTCACCGAACGCTAGCATGGTTTACGGGATCTTTAACGTGCACAATTTGATATTCTATAGGCTACACACACGAAGGAGATTCGAGCACATTGTAATGGCGAATGCACGACTCTTGTCTTTCTTCTCAGTTTGGGTCTGGGAAACTCCTCTCTCTCTCTCTCTCTCTCTCTCTCTCTCTTCTCTCTCTTGATGAGATACACTTCATTTAATGTTGCACTGCTTTTAGTAAATTAAGAGAACAGTATATTCCGCGTAAGTGTTATAAGTTCCCAATTCAGTTCCGGCTAAGCTTGATGATGACATCTGATAAAGAAAGCATTGTAAAAGAATTTGTCAATTTATTTACACAAAGCATTTAAGTTTCGGTCAATCATGATACCATAGTTCCTTTGATGATTCGTTTGTTAGTTGTTTCGCCTTGTGCACTTGTATGCTTAATGTTATAATTATACTGCACCCCTTCATGAGGGACAAAGGCCTATATGAACAAATCATTCGAATCTCTCTGTCTCTGTCTCTGCCTCTCTCTCTCTTCTCTCTGTCTGTCTGTCTGTCTATCTGTCTCTCTCTCTGGAGGGGGCGGGGTGGGCGGGTGGGGTTGATCTTTTTCCTTCATAATATGATGTTTGTATCAGGATTATGTAGATGTGCATGTTTAAATGTGTATGTGAATGTCATGTCCTTATTTCTTCATCTCTTTGCTACTTTGTGGATGTTTTGATTCATTTTCATTTTCCATTTGCCCTGAGGGCTGGATGAAAAAAAAAAAGCACATGCATGCTTATTCCACTTCCCTCAATAAAAAATAAAACTTCGTTCGTTCGTTCGTTCGTTCTCTCTCTCTCTCTCTCTCTCTCTCTCTCTCTCTCTCGTGGGCCTTCTGCTGTGCCGCTAAGCCTTTGGGTTCAATTGCCATGTCTAGTGTCCTTCGCCGCCAAGACGATGGGGTCCTGTTGAAGTGTATAGCTGAAGGGGACAGCTTTAGTGGCGTCAGTGTGAGCCTTTCTCAGCACGGACCAGCTTTCTCTTCTCCCACACCGGACGGAGTCCTCCCCAGCTGAAA
>NC_134877.1:32723013-32755513 GCF_041734735.1 Babylonia areolata | reverse complement strand
TGAATCCATTGGATTTTTTGCTCTGTGCGCGGCAAAGAGAGAGACGGAGCGTGGATTGGATGTGAGGAGGGAGGCTTCCTGTCCCGGGTAAAGTCTCTGTCGTGACTGTGACACTGTGTTTCATGGTGTTCACACCTTGAATTTAACCCTTTTGTTTAGAAAACGAACATAAGCTACGTTGACTCGATTCAGTTTTGCAATATATATATATATATATATATATATATATATATGTGTGTATGTGTGTGTGTGTGTGTAGAGAGAGAGAGAGAGATGGATGGAGGGAGAGACCTCCGATTCAAAACAAAAGCTTTATCAAAAGCTTCGTATTGTCTGGTTACCTACTTGATTCAGTAATAGATCTAGGTATTCCGATTTGTATATATACCCGAGCACCTTCCAGCTGAAGGCGGTGATATGTTTTGCTATTTTAAAGTCCAAACACGCTAGGCATGTGTTCAAAGCTTTAATATAAGTAATACATTTCCAGCATGGGTCCCGTTTCTATGGTCCGCCGCCCGCATTCTCGAAGAATTAGCGCAGTAAGAGTGCGTCAGCTTCTATGAATAATAATAATAATAATAATAATAATAATAATAATAATATCCTCGTGCACTACCCCCGCGATAGTTCACTGTACGCCCACACAAGGTGAGACCAGCACTTGACAGGAGCTGTGGAATGAATGCAACGTCAACGAAGGATGAAGACCACCTCTAGAGATAGGAATACAGTCCCACACCACAGGCAGACACACAGGAGTAAGGGAAAGTTGTCTGTGTGAATCCATGCGTGTGCGTGTATAATCGTGAAACGGCAGGCGTCGCAGCAACTTTGTAGCTCTCTCTCTGTCTGTCTGTCTGTCTGTACCCCTCCGACCCCATCCCCCCACCACCGACCGCACCAGACCCTTCCCCCCAACACCCCCCGCCCCCCTTCCAATGTGTTTGTATAATGGCCTGAGGCCGATGTACAATAAACCATTTATCTGGTCTTGTCTCTGTCTCTGTCTCTCTCTCTTTATATCGACATGAATACACGAAGCATTGAAAATATTACGTACGGTTAACCTCGTGAATGTTGTTGAATATTTGTGTTGACTATTTTTGGTTAGTTTCAATATACCTATTTACTATGTCACCTCATTCTCTCGTTATCATTTATCAATGAATCCCCCTTCAGTAAAGGGGCTCTGGCCTTATCTGAACAAAACGTTCGTTCGCTCGTTAGTTCTCTCTCTCTCTCTCTCTCTCTCGCTCTCTCTCTCTCTCGCTCGCTCTCTCTTGTCCCACACCATGATTTTCCGTAGTCTCTATGTGGTATTATTCGCACACCCAACCACCCGATCCCGCGGCATACAGCCCACCAAGCATTGTCATGACCGCCACGAGGCCGGTCCTTGGAGAAGACCCTGCGCTGCTGTTGCAAACCACCCCACCTCCGTCGCGCCGTCGAAGTAGCAGGCTACCACTGTTGATGAATTTCACTCATGCAGCCCTCCGCGGTCCTGCTCCCTAACTAACCCACACCAGTTCTGATCTCCGAGTCAGACACCATAACTGTTGGCCGGTCGGGTCCATTAAAAAAAGAAAAAAGAAAAAAAAAAAAAGACAATTATTTCTGGAGTTAAATATTTAAGTTCTGTTTTATTTTCATTAGAATCTTTTCTTTTTACATATTGTTTGTTCTGCGTCTGGAGAATGTAACCATATAGTAATCTTGTATCGTAATCTCTCTCTCTCTCTCTCTCTCTCTCTCTCTCTCTCTCTACACACACACACACACACACACACACACACACACACACACACACACACACACATATATATATATATATATATATATATATATATATATACATATAGATATGTGTGTGTGCGCGCGTTTGCACATGCGTTTGTGAGTGTGTGTGTGTGTGTGTGTGTGTGTGTGTGTGTGTGTGTGTGTGGTCCGGTGTCTTCTACTCGTCGAAGAGAAATTCTTAAGCAACACACATCTGAAAAACAAACAAACAAAAGCAAGCCCTATCATTTTTAATCTAAAATGTTCCAGTGTGTGTTTGCTTAACCATGCGCTCCTTTATTTAGTTAGGTTTGTTAATTAGTTGGTTTAGTAAGTCTTTGCTATATAATAAAAGCTCCATGTGTGTGTGTGTGCGTGAGCGCATCCTTTCCTGCATGTGTGCTACTTACATGCCTGCGTCTCGCTCGCGCCTGGGTTTGTGTGCATGCTTGCGAGAGCAAGCGAACGTGAGTGGTGTGAGAACGCCCGTGTGTGTCCGTGTCTGTGTCTGTGTGTGTAATTTGTGCGCCTGAGTGAGTAAAGGAGCGAAAAGACAGGACCTGGGGATATAAAGACAGAACGCGACACAAGACAGACAGTGAGAAAGGACCCCCCCCACCCCCCCCACCCACCCCCACCCCCAAGCCCCCCACTCCCATCTGCCCCTCATGAATCATTCACAATTTCATTCACTTTCAGACGATGGCGGCGGATATACCTGTCCACCCGAAGACTTCGCCATCCACTTCATCAGGACAAGGCACCCCTCCCCATCCACCTCCTCCTCCTCCTCACCACCACCCTTCCGTCTCTCACCACTCCACCACCACCACCTCCGCCACACCCCCTTCCACGGTCTAGCAGCGCCGCTGCCGCATCCCCCAACCTCCCCCCACCCCCCACATCCTCCCCCCCAACACCACCACGACCCCCCGACGAACCCCACCTCCATCCCACCCCCGATCAAACAACCCCACGATGTCTGTTGCAAGTCGAGTCATGAGGGAGAGATGGAGGGGGTGGGGGGGCAGTGGTGTGGGGGCTACAGAGATAGAGAATGGAGCCGATGAATTCGTGCGGCGTCCACCTTTGACCAACAAGGTAAGTGTCTCCGGATCACTTTCACTTTTCGTGGGAGTGTCTGTTTTGATGTCCTGTCTGGTAAAACTGTCAGCCGATCGGAATGGTCTGGTTGTCTGTTCGTTGTTCTTTTATCGCCATCGTGCTCATCATCATCATCGTCATCATCATCATCGTCATCATCATCGTCATCATCATCATGATGTTCGCATTGTTTCGCTTTCGTTCTCCTCCTCCTGTTTAACGAACGAATGCAATCTACTATTACATCTAATCTGCATCTTCTTCTTTTATCGTTTTTCTCGTCATCCTCTCCATTTATTGTCGCTGTCTTTATTATCGATCTTTCAGCCATCTTATTTCTTGACTCCTTCAACTTCAGCTCACTGAAACCAGCTCTCAACAGCAACGACAGAATGAGAAAGAAGAGGAGGAAGATTCAGAAGAAAGAGAAGAAAAATGTGGAAAAATTAGGAAGACAAAACTCACTATATTGAGCTGAACTGACCACAGAAAAGTCGTTTTCACTTCTCATGCTGCTCATTTACAAGACGGAATGCCTGTTAATACAGAGAGCCAGAAATCTAATTCAGTTCGCCAGAAACAAGATTTTGCAAAGAAAGGATCACTATATCACGCTCTATATAATCGTTTATCATCAGTACACTCCAGGATGAGTTTCATTTTTCTGCCTCCCCCCTACCCCCCCCCCCCCCCAACCCCACCTCCCCCTCTCCCATTGCAAAGACTGCACAGAGATGTTATTCCTCAGCTGTTTCAAGTCTGACCTTAAAACCTACCTCTTCCCAAAATAACCTCCCTTCCCTGCCTCTTCCTTGTCTTCAGTTGTTTTGTTGTTTTTTCCCTCCAGTTTTAGAGTTATGCATGCTTTTGAATGACTGGTGCGAAAGCGCTTTGATTTGTCTCTGCACAAGATTCAGCGCTATATAAATATAATGATAATTATTATGATCCCTGCCACCGTGATCTTCCTTCCAAACTTCTTTCGGTCGTATCGTACGTGCGGTGCGAGGCCACAACACGTGTGATTTCAGGACATCCACGTACACAATATAACGCTGTTACAAATGATTAATGATTCCGTAATGAATTTTCATAAAATCAGACAAGTATTAGAACTTTTTTGGAATCCAGAGAACATTCTCTCCGTCACACAAACCTGTGCACGGTTATATTTTCAAAAAAAGTTTTAACAACACACAATAAAAGAAACAAAATAAAGAAAACTGTTGTATATAAGTTTGATTTTTGACACTACTAAGAAAACAAATCACCTAAAATATCCTCACATATAAAATAAAAGCTTCCATTCATCAAATCCGAACAGCATCACACTCATTAGTCCAGACAAATAAAACCAAAAAAAAAAAAACCCCAAACAAACAAACAGAGGGCACTGAAAAATTCAGTTTTGTTGTAAGAATGTTTTATTATTTCAATAATTCTGTTATGTAGTATTTCGATTCAGTATTCCAACAATACTGTTTAATATATATATATATATATATATATATATATATATATATATATATATATATATATATATATATATATATATATATGGTATTTCTAATCAAAGGTAAATACGGTTCCAGTTTTTTGTTGTTGTTGTTGTTGTTGCTTTATTCTGTGCACGAGTGTATCACTGTCTCCAACCGACTTGGCTTGGAAGAACTCAAAACATCCACCCTGAAGCAATCCGTCAACCTATCCACTGCAGCCACCTGTTTTTCGACCCCATCCTCTGGCATCATGTTTCCCTTTCTGATGCTGTGAACTGACACCGATAAAGGGAAGAAGAAGAAGAAGAAGACGAAGAAAGAAAGAAAGAAAGAAAGGAACAGTACACAACATGATGATGAAGTACGTGACAAACTCTCTCTTCATGAAATGTACATGCACATCCTAAACCCATGAGTGCAATTTACTGTAGCGTGTATGGTGGAATGTTCGTACATGTGTTGAATATACTTTGTTTTGGTTTTTGTTGTTGTTTGTCGTGTACTTTCTTTTCTGGTCGGGTCAAGTCATTGTCGAATCTTTTTCACGGGATTATACTGCACCTGTTCAGGTTGATGTAGGAAAAAAATCTGATTCAACAAAATCTGAATCTCTTAGCGCACGTAGAAGAACCCACGACAACAAAAGAGTTGTTCCTGGGAAAATTCTGCAGAAAAATCCACTTCGATAGGAAAAAACAAATAAAACTGCACACAGGAAAAAATACAAAAAAAATGGATGGCGCTGTAGTGTAGCGACGCACTCTCCCTAGGGACAGCAGCCCGAATTTCACACAGAGAAATCTGTTGTGATAAAAAAGAAATACAAATACAAAATACAAATAATTTTGTCTTGAAAGCAAGTTGTTTCAGTCTCGCAAGAAGCAGGGTGAAGGAGTACAAAAACAAAACAAAACAAATCCTTATTTCAAGAATGTTCTACTAATTCTCCGATTTTATGAAAATTCATTACGGAATCACTTATACGTATGTAACAACATTATAGTGTGGATGTCAGCAGTTTCTGAATCAACATATGTTGAAATATAATCTGGAATTTCCAATGTCTCTGGGCTTTTTCCCATCCCCAAAGCCCGCTGGACTATACCACTTTGTTCCATTTACGTTCCCTTGAATCTGCCTTATTCTTATGGTCTGGTCCTCTCTCTCCATGTTTCTCTCCCTGTCTCTGTCTCTCTCTTTCTCTCTCTGTGTCTCCGTCTCTCTGTGTGTCTCTCTCTCTGATCCCCCTGCCCCCCCCCCCTGCCCCCCCACCCCACCCCCACCCCTCCCCCGCAACCAGCCCACCCATAACCATTAATTCTTGAGAAGAAAGGCGGGACACACCTGTAGCGACTCGCCCCTGGGGCACACTACGTGCTCAAGAGCCGGAGCCGGTATTCCTATGACACCATATACATGTTCAGGTTCATGTCTCTCTACCAACGGGGCCGGGGTCACACAGGGCGAACGCTTTTCGCCACCTCCACGAACAGCTCAGCTCTCTCTTGTTGCAGAGAGAGAGCACTTTTTGTGTAGTCACGTTTTTCCGGTGTCTAAAACTTCCCACCTTTACTTCCACCTCACACACCCCCCACCCCCACCCCCTCTCCCCACCCGTCTTTCTCTCTCTCACCCCTCCCTTTCTACCCACGCCCAATCTCTTTTCTTTTTATTTCTTCCGTAACCCCCTCTTCCCCCCTCTCTCTCTGATGTGTGTGTGTGTGTGTGTGTGTGTTATTATTACCGTGCTTATGCCTTTATGTAGTATTGTATTCGCATGCCATGACTTTAAGTAGCATTGAGTAGTGCATGCAATGACATATATAATGTGGTATTCTGTAGTGTAGACCCTGTTTCAGGGTGGGGACTGGATGAAAAACAGCGCGCTAGTACTGATCTATTATCCTCGAAAATAAAGAATTTGTCTTGTCTTGTCTTGTCCTCTCTCTCTCTCTCTGAACATTACAATACAGGGGATTTCGCTTTTCTGTTCCAACAGGCAGAAACCGATTTTTTGTTTTTAATTAATGAGATACAGACGGATATGCAAACAGGTACACGTACAGACATAGATAACCATATTGAGAGAGATATTTTGTATCATTTATCTATAACATTCTTTAGTTCTATATTCAGTTTACTCACAGAGATCGACAGAGATGTGAATACCAAGGACTGCAGTTCCTTTTTTTTATTTTTTTATTTCGTGAGATGGAGATATGTCATTAAAGAAGCGATGCATTTGAAGAACTGCAGAAACAACAATCAAAATGAATACGACAACAACAAGAACAATCATCTTTACAATCATCATCATCATCATCACATCATGTGCGATGGTCTATTCATAAGGGCCATGGCCCCTTAGGAGGGGTATTTGTACTGTGGGTTGCTACAGTCAGACACCCACATTGGTCGTTTTTTTTTGTGACAACTGCGTTTCGCCTTTGGACTGAGTGTTTTTATACAGAGAGCAAACACCCCTGACAGTCTGTTCATTTATAGAATGAATTAACATTTATAAATCCAAACAGGCAAGAGTGTTGAAACTATTTTACTGAGAGAGAGAGGACCGAGAGAGAGAGAGAGAGAGAGAGAGATGTTGCAAAGCGATATAAGCGCTGCATAAGTGTTCACTGGTGGTGTTGTTTTGTTATCATTATTATTATTATTATTATCATCATCATCATCATCATCACCATCACACTCACAGTTAAGTAAAACGAAAATCAAAGATATAAACGACTAACAAAGTTTCTATGAACCATCCACCTTCTTCAAGCTCGCTAGTAGGTGTATATATATAACAGGTATTCTGTCGCCGGTGTTGTTGTTTTCCTCATTATCATTATTATTATTACAATTATTATTTGATGACCATCGTCAGTATCGTGATTAGGAGCGACAGCAGCATGTCATCATTATCATTATTATTATTACAATTATTATTTTTATAACCATCGTCAGTATCGTGATTAGGAGCGACAGCAGCATTTTAGCCTGGGGGAGGGTAGATTTGGTAGGGGGCAACACATTTGCATTTACTCCCCACAACGCACTTGGTCCCAGTGCGAAAATGGAAAGCACACCGTGTTGCATAAAACCAGTGGACACACACTGTCAGACCCCCCGGCACTTTCCTTGCACAGGCCTCTGGCGCGCAAACACTTCACCACAGAGAGAGAGGGGGGGGGGAGGGAGGCAGACAGAGTGAGAGACAGAGAGAGAGAGGGGGAATGGGGGGGTGGAGGGCTGCTGGAAGAGGATGGCGGATTCAGATGAAGTGTGTTTTAATTAATGGCTATGGGCCATTTTAGAAGGGGGGGGGGGGTAAGGAAGGTGTCTGAGGGCTCACACATAAAATATACCTCCCCTACCTCCTCCCCAAGTCTTTGATGAAAGCATACCTATATTCTCATCAAATTCCGTACTTTTTTGAAAGCGTTGTAAGTGTACAAAGCAAACGAGTTTCGGAAAGAGGGAGAGGAGGAAGGGAGTGGGTGAAAAGAGAGAGACGGAAAGAGAGAGAGAGAGAGAGAGAGAGAGAGTGTGTGTGTGTGTGTGTGTGTGTTTGTGAGGCAGAGATAGCCACAGAGAGATAGAGGGGGTAGGGGGTGTGTCAAAGGCTGGTTCATTTTTACATTTTGTCCCACGGTAATCGTGCGAACGTGTAAGGAAAGCAAAACCAACAAGACCTGTACAAATATTAGCTATCAAATACCCAATGGTAAACGAATCATGGCGAACATTAGTCCAAAACAAATAATCTAAATGCGTGAACTTGACAGTAAGCTGGTAGCAGCGCTAAAGAAAACAACAACAACAACAACAACAACAACAACACACAAACACACACACACACACACACACACACACACACACACACACACACACACGCACGCACAAACCAGTGTATGTGTGTGTGTGTGTGTGTGTGTGTGTGTGTGTTAATTAATGTTGCGCGCACATATTATGTATAAAATCATGTTTGCACACGCACAAATTACACTTTCTTTTATAAACTATTCTTTTATATATATATATATATATATATATATATATATATATATATATATATATATATATATATATCAGTGGCTGGCCGTTCTTAAAACAAAAGGTCATTATCATGACAATGTAACTATTCAGCCATGTCTCTACTGTGCGTTAATTAACATCAACGACTTTGTTCCTCCGCCTACGGTTTACTTCATTTCAACAAAAATCAACCGATTCTGAACACACGGTTGCACACCATCGATTTTTTTTACCATGTGACCCCAATTCTGCACAATTCCTTCCATGCCCGTTGTGCTGGTGCGAGAGATAAGCCTTCGTGCGATCGTTGCTCGCTCCTGGTTGCAGTGTCCGTCGTTTGTCTTGCTTTTTTTCATGTACGGGGCCCAGAAAGAAAAAAAAAAAAGGTGCCTATGTTGGTCAGAACCGGTGGTGTCGCTATCTGCATGTGACACTGAACGAACCTCACCACAGTATCAGTATCAGTAGCTCAAGGAGGCGTCACTGCGTTCGGTCAAATCCATATACGCTACACCACATCTGCCAAGCAGAGGCCTGACCAGCAACGTAACCCAACGCGCTTCGTCAGGCCTTGAGAAAAAAAAAGATAAATAAATGAATAAATAAATAAATAAATAAAAATAAATAATGATGATAATATTTACAAGGCGCAAAATCTTGATGAAATTAACTCTAAGTCCCCTCCCTCCCCCCCCAAAAAAAAACAAAACAAAAAACAGACTGACGAGAAACATCACTGATCAGTCACCCGCCGTTGTCCTTTGAGCTGTTTCCAAACTGGGGAGTAATTTACTTTTAAAGGACATTGATACGAAGTGCTCAACATGGATCTTGTTTACCTGAGAAAAAAAAAGAAGAAAAGTTTCTGCATGTGCTGAACAGCGGTGAGGGTGAGGCCAAAGACCGGGGGAGTTTAGGGGACAGTCAACGGAGGATGGATGGAGGTCACAAAACAAAATCTAAATCAAAAAAAAAAAAAAAAAAACAGAAGAAGAGGGTGGAGGCCCAGTTTCAGTTTCAGTATCAGTAGCTCAAGGAGGCGTCACTGCGTTCGGACAAATCCATATACGCTACACCACATCTGCCAAGCAGATGCCTGACCACCAGCGTAACCCATCGCGCTTAGTCAGGCCTTGCCCCCAAAAAAACAAACAAACAACAACAGCAACAACAATGCCGCTCAGAAATCTTTGGAGGTGGGGGGGGGGGGGGGGGGGGGGGGGGGGGGGGGGGGGGGGGACTCAACTTCGAAGAGTCTGTTTTCACGACATGACAGGTTAGGTCTCCATAGCTGTTCACGAAGTAGCAAGCCTGGGCAGTGGCCTCCCCTGTCGGAAGTCGGGAATGTGACCAGCTCTCTGTTGGGTTCACCTCACGTCTGTTTAACCCTCATATTTCTGAAATAGTGTTCTGTGAATAGATAAGAAACGGTGGTGGTGGTGGTCGGTGGTGACGATGACGACCACGACCATGATAATGGTGATAACAGTGATTATGATAATGATGATAATCATACTGTTTACAACCTGACCGATCATCACAGCCACGATTACTGACGATCATTGATGATGATAATGATGATGACAATGATTCCCCCGTACCCTTCTTCAACACCAAGGCAAGCAATCAACACATCTCCACTGACTTTTAAAAAAAAACTCGTTCGTTAACTTCCGTTTGACCTCGCCGGCAGGCAAAAAAAATAACAACACCAAAACAACAGCAAACAACAAAAACATATACAATTTGAACAACGTGCACTGCGGCCTCCGTAGGGACTGAGACACTGTGGAACCACATAACTGCTTTTTAATCGCTCTACAATCCCAAGACACGGTAGCGTTGTGTTGTGCAGGACCGGTCATGCTCAATTTTCAATCAGTCGTTAGAAGCTGGCTGTGCGATGACTGGGGTGTCCCCCTGGCTTTGAGTAGAACTGAAAAGGCACCGTGCCCGCTTCTCTTGAAAGACTGAACAACCCTGCTATGTGGGGAACCTCATCATACAAATGACGAAACTTCTCGACTGTCCATCTCCAGAAACCTGCACCCTGACAAATCTTCTTGTGTGTGTGTGTGTGTGTGTGTGTGTGTGTGTGTGTGTGTGTGTGTGTGTGTGTGTGTGTGTGTGTGTGTGTTCAGGTGGAGGTGGGTAGTCGACCGGGAGGGGAGAGTGGAAATAAGGTGGGTGATATAATTATGTGCTGACTGCAGGATTGGAGGGAAGGAGGCGAGTTTGTGTGTGTGTGTGTGTGTGCGTGTGTGTGTGTACATGTGTGTATGTGGAGTGATGGCCTTGAGGTTAATGCGTCCGCCTAGGAAGAGAGAATGTGAGCACGCTGGTTCGAATCACGGCTCAGTCGCCGGTATTTTCTCCCCCTCCACTAGACCTTGAGTGGTGGTCTGGACGCTAGTCATTCGGATGAGACGATAAACCGAGGTCCCGTGTGCAGCAAGCACTTAACGCACGTAAAATAACCCACGGCAACAAAAGGGTTGTCTCTGGCAAAATTATGTAGAAAAATCCACTTCGATAGGAAAAACAAATAAAACTTGCACGCAGGAAAAAATACAACAAAAATGGGTGGAGCTCTCAGTGTAGCGACGCGCTCTCCCTGAGGAGAGCAGCCCGAATTTTACACAGAGAAATCCGTTGTGACAAGAAAGAAAAATTTCTCTCTCTCTCTCTCTCTCTCACTGTGTGTGTGTGTGTGTGTGTGTGTGTGTGTCTGTGTGTGCCTTAATGAGGCGAGCAGGTCGGGCTGTCTGAAGTCCCTCCGATCCATTACAGCAAGCTGTCAGCCCGCCACTGACCCTGCTGACCTAAAAGAGATGGGGGCCGTTTATTTTGAAGTGAAATAAAAGTGCAGAAGCTGAGCTATTTATTGTGAAGCAGAACAGAAATGCAGAAGGTGTGCTATTTATTGTGAAGCGGAATAGAAACAGAAGGTGTGCTATTTATTGTGAAGCAAAATAGAAATGCAGAAGGTGTGCTATTTATTGTGAAGCGGAACAGAAATGCAGAAGGTGTGCTATTTATTGTGAAGCGGAATAGAAATGCAGAAGGTGTGCTATTTATTGTGAAGCGAAATAGAAATGCAGAAGGTGTGCTATTTATTGTGAAGCGGAATAGAAATGCAGAAGGTGTGCTATTTATTGTGAAGCGAAATAGAAATGCAGAAGGTGTGCTATTTATTGTGAAGCGGAATAGAAATGCAGGTCCCTGGCAGTCACGTACAGTATGTTTCTGACACTTAGACAGGAACAGGGTGTACAAAAAAACAAATTAAGCACGCGCGTGAACACCAAAAAAAAAACCCACACTCACTCACGTATAAAGACATCGACAGAGACAGAACTATTGCTTGCAACGAGTGTGTTTGTCCCCCTGTCAACAGACTGCACGAAAAAGATCAAACTTCTACTGTTAGGGGAAAATAGACATGCAAACTGCGAAGAAAAAACAAGAACCGTGGCGACGTGCTCTCTCTCTCTCTCTCTCTCTCTCTCTGTCTGTTTATGTCTGTCTCTCTCAGTCTGTTTCTGTCTCTCTATCTCTGTCTGTTTCTGTCTCTCTCTCTGTCTGTCTGTCTCCCTTTCTGTCTCTGTCTCTATCTGTCTCTCTGTCTGTCTGTCTCTCTGCCTCTCTCTCTCTCTCTCTATGTGTGTGTGTCTCCACAGGGAAATCAAGCAACCGAAACATCACACTGTGGAATCGACTGTGACGTAAAATACTACCCCCCCCCCCCCCCCCGCCACCCCCGCCACCCCGAAAAAGAACAACAAAAAACCCACCAAACAAACCGTAGTTCAACAGAACAGAATGTAATACCAGTAAGTAGAAACAACACAACACAATGCAAACAACACAACACAGTACAATATAACAGAACACAACACAACACAACACAACACAACACAAGACAAACAACACAACGCAACGCACTACGACAAATTCACACACAACACTGCACATGTCGAACCATGTCAAGCGCGCGAGCAGTAAAAAGACGCCCTCGGGGCTGTCTGTTGCTCGCTTCACGGTTGTTGACTTTGCTCGCCCCTCACCCGTGTAAAATGGATGAGGAGGATGAGGGGGAGGAGCAGGACGATGCGTCCTCCCTCATTGACAGTGAGGGACCTGATGAGGTGGTCTGAGTCACTGCCTACAAAACATTGCTCGCGAGTGTCCAGGAGGTACTCAACGTGACACGCAAATTCGTGAAGCGTTCCGTATTTTTCTGTATTTATCTTTTTTTCTCTCTCTCTCTCAAGGCCTGACTAAGCGCGTTGGGGTTACGCTGGTGGTCAGGCATCTGCTTGGCAGATGTGGTGTAGCGTATATGGATTTGTCCGAACGCAGTGACGCCTCCTTGGGCTACTGAAACTGAAACTGAAACTCAACGGGCCTCAAACCCTCGATCTATGCCGATGGATGAATGAATGTTGCTTTTGCAGCTATGTGCAACACACATTTTCCATAGAAGAAGAAAAACACCCGTAGGTGCTGGGGAGGACCCAGAGAAGCACTGTCTCCACCCGCCCTTGGAACAATCCTGCACCACCCTTGGAGGCCTGCGCTGTGTTCACAATGGGTGCAGGCACGCTACAGGACACTCCATTTTCCATATAAATTGCTCACTCGCTCCTAAAAAGATATAATAAAATGAATTAGCCAACAGTTCACTGAAATAAGAAAGAAAGAAATCAAGCAATATTCACTTTCTCACTAAATTGAAATGATTGATAGCTAAGTAAAATAAAATAAAATGAAACGAAACCAACCAACCAAACACCACATTTCAAACAGGGGTAATAATTCATCATGTCATATGGCTACATTTTACGCTGAACTGTGTTGGCGTATATTGCATTCTGTTGCATTTAGCCCCACGCGATTGGCTGAATTCTAAGCTTAACTGTACTGCACTGTACCTCACTGCAATGCACTTTACTGTACTGTACTGTGCTGTACTGTACTGTACTGTACTCTACTGTACTGCATTGTTCTGCAGTACATTATTGTGTGTGGAGTTTTGCTTTGTAGAAATCTCTCAGATTTTCCAGAGTAAAGCCACGGGCTGCTCTCGACTAGAAAACTCTTCGCTGTAATCCACCGCCATCCATTTCGTTTTCTTATCGCGTTTGAATCATTGCATGCTAACTTGTCGGGGTTATGGGGGTGGGGGGTGGGTCGTTTTTCTGCAGCATTTGGACAGGGAACTGAATAATTTTCTTACTGCCGAGAGTTCTTTTACGTGCATCAACACACACACATATATATATATATATATATATATATATATATATATATATATATATATGCTGCATGCTGGACCTCCGGGTTTTTAACGTGTCTCATCCGTAAGACTAGCATCCACACCGCATCTCAAGGTCTAGTGAAAGTTGGGTGGGGGGGACAAGATCTGCTTTGAACTGACGAGATTCGAACCACGACCTGTTGGGGGTGTTCCCGTTTCCAGCTGTTATCAACTGGGCCGCTTATGGACGTCAGTGGATAGAAGAGAAATGAAAGACAGGGTGAGAAAGCGCAACAAAACAGCAACTACAAAACCATGTCACAGTTTTTCTCCTCTCCTGGACCCAGTTGCATTGCTTGGTTCTATTTTTTTGAGAGTTACACGTGACTAAATGCCTACGTTGACCGAACTACGCCATTGGTCAGTTCCATACTACACACAGTCAGTAGCGAACAGTTACGACCATACTAGGCTCTTCCGTCCGAGCAATGCAACTGGCTAGAAATTCAAGCACGTGACTTCAAGGACTGAAAAACTGCTACAATGACACGTTCTCTTTTTGCCCCCCGACGCCCCCTCCCCTCCTTCCACATCAACCCTCCCAATCCAACACACACACACACACACGCATGCACGCACGCACGCACAAACACACACATACACACACACACACACACACCTAGATCCCATCATTCTACTTTATCCTTTCTCTGTTTATCGTCAACCATCATCCCCACCTCCACCCCCACATCCCGTCGTCTCCCCACCCCAACTCCGACCCCCCACCGCCTGCCATCCCCCTCAGACATACATGACACGTTTTATAATATTACTTAAAGTGAAGAGATGTTAAAGTAAAGAAAGAACACACACACACACACACACACACACACACACACACAACGCGCGCGCTTTCCACCCCCCATCTCTTTCTCTCTCTCTCTCGTGTGTCCCCCCACCCCCCACCCCCAAAGTCCTTCCACAGCCTCCACCACCTCTACACTCACAGCCCTGCAACGTCACCAGCACCAGCACCAGCACCACCACCCCTATTTCTCCTCCATCTTCCATCACCTTCTCTTCCACACACACACACACACACACACACACACACGGTCTCACCGTCACCCATCATTCCCCATCCTCCACTCCACACATCCATCCACCTTCCGCATCTCTCTGCCCCCCCACTCCGCACCACCACCCCCCCTTTACCTGCCCTTCCCTCCCCCCCCCCTACCCCTCCTCACGCCCTTCCTGTGGTGCCTGGGGCGCTTTTCTCACCTGCCCACGCTGGTGCAACAAACCAGCCAGCCAGCATATAAACTGCTATGCGGTACACTCCTCTCCCTCCCTCCCTACCCCTCTACTGCTTCCCTTCTTTCTCCCCCTCCCCTCGCCCCCCCACCCCCACCCCCCCTACCCCCTTCCACTGTTCCTGCCTAACGATCCCATCATGCCCCTCTCACCGCGTCACGCCCCGCGTGGCTGCCCGGCCCCCCTCATGAATATTTATTGCCTGATTAGTGCCGCTGCCCACACCATGGGGGGTATGTGTGGAAACTGGGGGTGGTGGGGGGGGGGGGTGAGGGGGGCGAGGGGGGGGGGCTACATGAGGGGATGGAAGGAGGGGAGAGAGAGAGAGAAAGAGAGAGGGCACGCAGAGAGAAAGAGAGGGACGGAAAGAGAGAGAGAAAAGGAAAGAGAGAGCACGCAGAGAGAGAGAGAGAGAGAGGGCACGCATAAAGAGAGAGAGAAAGAGAGAGAGTACACAGAGAGAGAGAGGACACGCAGAGAGAGAGAGAGGGGGGGCACGCAGAGAGAGAGAGGGAGGGAGAGAGCACACACACACACACACACACACACACACACAAACACACACACACAAACACACACACACACACACAAACACACATACATACACACAGAGGATTAAAACAAATTATGAAAACAACAAAAACAAATAGTCGGAGGGGCGGGGTGGGGGTGAGGATGTGTGTGTGTGTGTGTGTGGGGGGGGGGGTCCGTATTGATGCTCATTTCCCCGTGTCAGTGTTGGCCATGTATGGTAGGTTTTAAACCAGGAGGAGGAGGAGAAGGTTGTAGAAGCTGCATGGAAAAAAGATGAACCCTGTCTTAACTGTCTCCATACGAACGGCGAAAGAGACGAAGTTAACAGCGTTTCACCCCAATTACCATCATCAAAATATTGCAAGAGGAAGGCTCTTATACTGAAGAGATGAATGTTGACAAAGAATACCACAGTTCTTACGACGGAAGCTAAAGGTTGGGTCATTCAGACACCCACTGGACATCCGAGGGGTCTGTGTAGAGAAGAGAGGACTGGCCGTACTGAGTGAGTGAGTAAAAAAAAAAAAAAAAAAAAAAAAAAAAAGAGAGAGAGAGAGAGAAGAAAAAAAGAAGACTGTTTTTAAAAGTGACAGTGAGGATGAGGAGAATGAGGAGTGGGGGTGGGGGGAGAGGCGGAGGGACAGCAATAACCAACCACCACCACCACCATCATCGCTATCACCACCCTGCCACGTCTTAACGTTTCTCGGGGCATTCCTGCACTGGTGTCGACGGTCACACACCGTTTCCAGGTGACGGGCCAATAAACATCAGCAGTTGTAGTACCAAGTGCAAAGCCGTCGTCAGCACCAGCGTATAATTGGCAGTAGTAGTAAAGGTAGATTTGCAATCGCCACCCGCAACCCAACGGTAGTGGTGGTGGCAGTAGTGGTAGTAGAAGAAGTAGTAGTAGTGGTGGTTGTGGTGACAGTAGAAGTAGTAGTAGTAGTAGTCGTGGTTATAGAAGTTCAATACATATCACATACACGGCTGAATCTTAGTCTTTAACCATACCTGGCAACGTTACTTAATAAAGTTAAAAAATAAAAATAAAAAACCCAACAAATTAGCTTCAAGGAGACCTCAAATTTCAGCGTGCGATGTGAACAATATATATTCAATCACTTTCGCCTTTAAAACAAAAACAAAAAACAAACAAAAAACAATGAAAATAATACCCCCCCCTCCCCCCACACACACACACACAAAAAGGGGGGAGGGGGTGAGGGGGTGAGGGGGGGGTCAATAAAAATCATACAGACACACACATGTATAAATACTTCCGCGTTCCTTTGCAGCGGTTTTGATCTGCACTGGACCGGTTTTATCCCACAACTGTGGCAACTGAAATCGGTTTTCCCGGGCGAATACACCTACAAACATAAAACAAATACACGATCATAGTGATAATAATGATTATAAGTTCATACACAATCATCAGCATCAACAGCACCGGCAGCACCAACACATATTGATATAATTATTTTGTTATACTATGCCGTTGCTGAATACACCTGCAAACATAAAGTGAAACTGACGAATACACGATAATAGCGATAATAATCATAAATTCAGACACAATCAATATCACCATCCGCAGCAGCACATATTGATACACTTATTTTGTTATACTATGCTGTTGCTGACACACACACACGGACGCACACTATTTCATCCATCCACCCCTACCCCAACCCCAACCCCGCCACAAAAACGACAATCCTCCCCACATTACCCATCTTGTCCCCAACCCTCAACCCTCTCCCCCTCTCTCCTCCTACCCGCTCACACCACCCCCACCCCTATCCCTTCTGTCGCGACATGTTTTCCTAGCTTGGGACGTGCTGTTTCTATTTCCCCAATGCTCACCGTATTCCCTCCTTTCAAACTCGTGTTTCATCAAGACTCGGTATATAGTGAGAGAGAGAGAGAACTCCCGTGTGGCAGTGTATGTGAAAGGTTTATTAACGATCTTGCAGAGAGGTACACAAGCACCATCATGTCTTTTGTAATATCATGAACACGGGGGAAGTATAAAAATATGGGATGGTGTTGAAAAGAAACGAACCCTGTTGATGAAGTTTCTTCACACGGGCAAATTATCATTCTCGTTTTAGCTCTGAGGTCACTTGTGTGTGTGTGTGTGTGTGTGTGTGTGTGTGTGACAGAGAGAATGTGAGTGTGAGTGACATAAACCAAATACTTTCTGCAGCATCCGTTCACACACATGAGAAGAAAGATCGAATTAAAAAAGAACAACAATAATAACAGGACTTCGGTTTAAAATATAACAGTAATATTGTTCAGAAGAAAAAAGTATCAAGAATATACAAGACACTTATATGGTACTACTTGGGGACAAACAACAACAACAAAAAGAAAAAAAGAAAAGAAAAAAGAAGAAGGGGAATCTGAAGATAATCAAGGCATACCTGTAACAACTGATGGAGTATGCCACCACTAGCTGGAATGTTCAACACGTTGGAAGCTAATCTCAATTCCCACAGATCGCTAACAGTGAACTTGGAGACAGACATAAGACCCTTACCATTAAATGCATGACTACCATGCTTTCCAGGTGTGAAAAACGCGAAACACACACACACACGCACACACGCACACACACACACACACACACACACATACACAGAAAACGACCTTGAGGCACGGATTACAATTTCAATCCCTTCCAGCCCCTCTCCCCCCCCCCTCCCCCTTACTCACCCCTCCAACCCCACAAAAAAAAGAAGAAAAAAGGAAAGTCTACAGTTTAGAAATGAGCATCCAAATTTCAATATCGCACACACCCGCGCCCCCTCCTCAACCCCCCCCCCCTCCCCCCTTCTTTTTCTTTATTAACTCGTCAAATTTACACGCAGCTGTTGCCAATAACCAGGTAACTGCTGTTCTGCTTTTGTCTCTGACAACAAAAGGTTATACAATACAATATATTGAATATTTGCGAAACGTGATGAATTTCTATTTTTTATTTATTTATTTTTTTAATCGTGGAATGTCCACAGCATGTTTGACTCACACAATATACTTTTTTATGCGAAAGGTTTGTTTCCCCCTCTAATGTTTGTAATTTGATTCCGCTGGACTTTTCTTTCCCTTTTTTGACTCACTTGTGTTAACAAAGTGAGTCTATGTTTTAACCCGGTGTTCGGATATCTGTGTGTGTATGTGTGTGTGTGTGTGTGTCCGTGTGTTAGTGTGTTTGTGTGTCCGTGGTAAACTTTAACATCGACATTTTCTCTGCAAATACTTTGTCAGTTGACACCAAATTTGGCATAAAAATAGGAAAAATTCAGTTCTTTCCAGTCATCTTGTTTAAAACAATATTGCACCTCTGGGATGGCCACAAAAAATAAAAAAAGCCTAATTATATGCAAACTGCATTTACTGTTTTATTTATATTTTTTGTATTCTCTAAACGTGGCACTTTGACCTCTTATTCTGACACAACAACAAGAGGAGTCATTATTATCATTTTTTGTTCAAACAGGAACTTCTTTTGCTAAGTATGGAATTTTTATTTATTTTGCAAACGTTTTGGTGCAGATAGTAAAAAAGGGAAATTACTCTGTAATTAATGCTAGGGGACTTAATTTATCACAAGTGAGTGTTGAAGGCCTTGCCTCTCTTGTTTCTTCTTCTTCTACCTTTTTTTTTTCGTACAAAATGGCATGTTATATTTTTGTGTTTCTCGTTTTCGTCACAACAGATTTCTCTGTGTGAAATTCAGGCTGCTCTCCTCAGGGAGAGCGCGTCGCTACACTGAGAGCGCCACTCATGTGTGTGTGTGTGTGTGTGTGTGTGTGTGTGTTTCTGCCTGCAGTTTTGTTTGTTTTCCTATCGAAGTGGATTTTTTTTTTTACAGAATGTTGCCAGGGATAACCCTTTTGTTGCCGTGGGTTACTTTTACGTTCGCTAAGTGCATGCTGCAAACGGTATCTCGGTTTATCGTCTCATCCGAATGACTAGCGTCCAGACCACCACTGAAGGTCTAGTGGAGGGGCAGAAAATACTCGCGACGATGAGATTCGAACCAGTTGTTACCACTGTCGAATGTATACAAAAGGTTATACAAAAAAATAAATACTTGAAATATTCTAGACGTTGGAAAAGCCTAACTTGGGTTATGCTGCTGGTCAGGCATCTGCTTAACAGATGTGGTGTAGCGCATATGGATTTGACGCCTCCTTGAGTAACTGAACTGAACTGAATAGACGTTGGTTTTGGAAACATTTTTGAATAGCATTTCTTTTTTCTTTCCTTCTTTTATTTTAGTGTAATTTATGTTCGGTTACATGACAATTTTAGTTTTCCCCCCTGCTGTTTGATATTTTATATGCCTTTTTTCTTCCCCCCCCCCCCCCCCCAAAGGGGCCCCCATAGGGGGAAGCGGGTAGGAGGGGGGGGGGGTGGGAGGTCGGGGGGCAGATGGTGGTGGGGGAAAACAAACATCCTCTTTCATTGTTCATTGTTCTGTGTCGCTTGACATGACTGTGTGTGTGTGTGTGTGTGTGTGTGTGTGTGTGTGTGCGCGTGTGTGTGTGTGTGTGTCCTGGCCTGAAGAAAGACAGGTGTGTGTGTGTATACCTTCCTTCGTCCACCACAGGGGGCTACAGAATTAGGCTTGTGGGCGGTGGTTATTGTTCCGTTTTTGTTATGTTTTTTCAGCACGCGTGTTTGTGCAAAGGGGTTGGGGGATACCACAGAACACTGACGTCTCTTTTTCGTTGTTGATCTCAGTGTGTGGGTTGTGTGTATCTGTACTTCAAGAACATTAATGGCGACATGTAGGATTTCATCTCTGCATTCTTGGTTTGTTAAATGCTTGATTTCTTGATGACACTGCCCTGAATCATTTTTAAAGGTTAAAAATAGACGTCTTAGACACACACACACACACACACACACACACACATATATATATATATATATATATATATATATATATATATATATATATATATATAGGAGGAGAGAGAGAGAGAGATGCAGCAAACTGGTGGGAAATTACCAGAAGAGCAATGCATCTCCTCTCACCAAGACAAGGTTTGGTCAAGTTCCCTTCATCCTGCCCCCCAACCCTCCCCTTCCACCCCCCCCCTAACCCCACCCCTCACCCTTACCTCCAAAGACTAAACTCTTCTTCCTGTTCCAGATGATGGTTAGTAAAGCTAAGCCAAGGCTGAAATAAACATAGAGCTTTACTGCATACTTTCCGAGGAAATGTGTACAACTGGGTTGGTTTCAATTTACAAAATCGACTTACCAGTTTGCAGAAAAGCATCTTTTTGAACTGAAAGAAGATAATTGAGATTATCCAGATTTCCGTTCATGCCATAAGAACAAAACTACCAAGGTTACAATGTATTTGACGAGTCTCGTCTGCCTGTTCTGTTTGACATTGTCGGGACCAAAAGGCACTGCCCAGACTTTAACTCTCTCCATACGAACGACGTTAACAGCGTTTCACCCCAGTTACCATCATCAAAATATTGCAAGCGGAAGGCTCTTATACTGAAGGGGTGAATGTTGACAAAGATACCACAATTCTGACGACGGAAGCTAAAGGTTGGGTCATTCAGACATCCACTGGACATCCGAGGGGTCTGTGTAGAGGAGAAGAGAGGACTGGCCGTACTGAGTGATTTTTTTAATGAATGCCACTTTGTGTTCGTGTGTATCTGTTTTGATGTGGTTCTTATTTGTTATTCAACAAACCAGCAGTCATCCATCTCCTCTTTCGTCAACAATTCTCACGTGAGTAGATGTCTCGTTCTTCTGTCATCGTGATCTCTCACGTGAGTAGATGTCTCGTTCTTCTGTCGTCAGGATCTCCCACGTGAGTAGATGTCTCGTTCTTTTATCGTCAAGATATCTCACGTGAGTGGATGTCTCGTTCTCCTATCGTCAAGATCTCTCACGTGAGTAGATATCTTGTTCTTTTATCGTCGAGATCTCTCACGTGAGTAGACGTCTCGTTCTTCTATCGTCAAGATCTCTCGCGTGAGTAGATGTCTCGTTCTTATCACGTGAGTAGATGTCTCGTTCTTATCACGTGAGTAGATGTCTCGTTCTTCTATCGTCAGAATCTCCCACGTGAGTAGATGTCTCGTTCTTCTGTCGTCAGGATCTCTCACGTGAGTAGATGTCTTGTTCTTTTATCGTCAAGATATCTCACGTGAGTGGTTGTCTTGTTCTCCTATCGTCAAGATCTCTCACGTGAGTAGATATCTTGTTCTTTTATCGTCGAGATCTCTCACGTGAGTGGACGTCTCGTTCTTCTATCGTCAAGATATCTCACGTGAGTGGATGTCTCGTTCTCCTATCGTCAAGATCTCTCACGTGAGTAGATATATTGTTCTTTCATCGTCGAGATCTCTCACGTGAGTAGACGTCTCGTTCTTCTATCGTCAAGATCTCTCGCGTGAGTAGATGTCTCGTTCTTATCACGTGAGTGGATGTCTCGTTCTTCTATCGTCAAGATCTCACACGTGAGTAGATTTCTCGTTCTTATCACGTGAGTAGACGTCTCGTTCTTTTGTCGTCAAGATCTCTCACGTGAGTAGACGTCTCGTTCTTTTGTCGTCAAAATCTCACACGTGAGTAGATGTCTCGTTCTTTTATCGTCAAGATCTCACACGTGAGTAGAAGTCTCGTTCTTTTATCGTCAAGATCTCACACGTGAGTAGATGTCTCGTTCTCTTATTGTCAAGATATTTCACGTGAGTAGATGTCTCGTTCTTCTTTCGTCAAGATCTCACACATGAGTAGATGTCTTCCGGTAACATGCCACCTCGCAGTTTTCTGTGGTTTCATTTGTTTTGTTGTTGTTGTTTTTTTTAATGCTGATTTCAACAGACTTTTGATTTTGTTGTTGTTATTGATTTTGACGACGTATGTCTGAACAAAGAGGACACGGACACAGCCTGCAACAGAGAAAAAGCGTTGAGAGTACAAAGCCAAGATGTATATAGCGTGCTATCAGCGGACCCCTTATACAATTTTGAGCGCCGGGCTCAACACGTGCTAACCAGACAGAACAAAGGCTTCGTGATGGATCATCCTAACACGTTCTCAGCAAGTCATGGACAAGCAGGATACTGAACAGGGACGTCCCCGAGAGAGCCAAACTCCTACCCTCGCATTCATTACTCTAATTGAGAAGAAACTGTTCCTGATAGGTCTCCACCAACACGAAGCAGATCAACCCCACAGAAGTTCTGCCGTAAAAAAAAAAAAAAAAAAATTAAAAAAAAAGAAAAGAAGAAAACAAAAAGGCGCAGCCAACGGAGCTTTGAAAACAAAACCCCACCAGTTTCAGTTGTGCAAACAAAATAAGACGCAAAGAACTGCCATTTGCTAATTCGGTCTGAAACTGACAAAAGCAGTATAACGAGCATGGAGATGGGGTGAAGTGTCACGCACTTTCGTGACAGAGGCAGCCTGGAACACAAGGCAACTTCCCAGCGGTGCTGATCTCCCATATGGGCTGTCGTCTCTGATCGTGCATGGAATGCTGCCCACAGGAGACAGGAGAGAGGCGTGGAGGGTGGCCGGGGGGGTGGGGGGACAGAGAGAAGCTGGTCCGCCCTCCCTCCCCTCACAACACCAGTTGATTGAGCGTGATCCGAGAGTGTGTGCTGTCCGGGAGCTCCACTGCCTGTGGCCAAACACTGCCTCACGTGTCCTCCGTCCCCCGGTGACGGCGCCAGGCCTGGTGCTGACACGTCCTGCAGCAGACACCCCTGCAACCTGGACCCACTGGCGGGAGGGTCGGGGTGGTGGGGGGTGTGAGGGTCTGGGGATGTTGCAAGGGGGGGGAGGGGTGTGGGGAGAAGTGGAGAAGGGTCTTCAATCGCTTCCTGTTGACATGGATGGCAAGGCAACCGGGATGTAGTCTGTGACAAAGTTTGTATTCTTCTGATCAGAAAATTGTTGTTGTTGTTGTTGTTGTTGTTGTTGTTTTCTCTCTGTCCTAAAATTCAAACTCCCCCTCCCCTCCCCTTCCCCCATCCCCAGTTCTTTGAACCAAGGTATGGCTGTCTGTTTGGGTGAAGCCATGAGCGGTATGTGAAAAAATACACCATTAGACAGACAGACGTTCACTCAAATAAATAGATTTACATAAAAAAAGAAAAAAGAGAGAGAGAGAGAGAGAAGAAGAACAAGAGAGGCAAGGCCTTCAAGACTCACTTGTGGCAAATTATGTCCACTAGCATTAATTACAGAGTAATTTCCCTTTTTTACTACCTGCACCAAAACGTTTGCAAAATAAATAAAACTTCCATGCTTAGCAAAAGAAGTTCCTGTTTGAACAAAAAAATGATAATAATGACTGCTCTTGTTGTTGTGTCAGAATATCAGATCAAATCAAAGTGCCAAGTTTAGAGAATACAAAACATATAACAGTAAATGCGCATATAATTAGGCTTCTTTTTTTTCTTTTCTTTTTTTGGTGCCCATCCCAGAGGTGCAATATTGTTTTAAACAAGATGACTGGAAAGAACTGAATATTTCCTATTTTTATGCCTAATTTGGTGTCAACTGACAAAGTATTTGCAGAGAAAATGTCAATGTTAAAGTTTACCACGGACACACAGACACACACACACACACACAGAGACAACCGAACACCGGGTTAAAACATAGACTCACTTTGTTTAGACAAGTGAGTCAAAAAAGGAAAGACTCGATGAATGAAAGAATGAATGCTGTAACAACTGACAGATATAAATAAGACATGCCATAACAGCAAACAGAAAGGATTAACGCTGTCACAACTGAACGACAGAATTACTTTGATGCGGTGCATAATGCAGAGTGAGCATGGAAAATGTCACATTTGCATCGTGAAGAAAACTCCGCTGATGATGTGAATATCAACGGGAAGACATGAAAGGGTTATTCTGCCTTTCCTCTGTCTCCTCCCTCTCTTCTCCACACATCCTTCTTCCTCTTAACCCTCTTTGTTCTGTATTACTTTTTTTTTTATACTTTTTTTTCCCTTCAGTATCTGAATATATTTGTTCCGTTGGTCTGTTCGTTGACTATTTAGTTAGGTGATTTTAAATGTCTGACACCGCATACCAAATGGACAGATTGTGTCTCACAGCATTCACACACACACACACACACACACACACACACACACAAAACACACACACACACACACACACACACACACACACACACACACACACACGTGTGTGTTTCGCTCACAACGAAACGCCAGCTTTGTAAAATGAGGCACTATGTTCAGAATATGATTAGGTACCTAATACATTTCATTGTTTCTGTAGGTGATAAGACTACATTTAACTACACCGTAGCCTTCATCGAATCGATACAAAACCCTTTGAGTGCCACACAACGTATTACCTACGTGCATACTGACGTCACCTATGACGTCATCAAAGGAAAACAACTCTGGAAGGCTGAAAATTCACATAGATTATCTAGAGTGGTATAATCTCCAGACCACTTTCGAAGCTTTAGGCTTCTTGTTTTGGATTATTGTTTCATGACTTGAAACACCACTTTCTACTGTTTTACCTTTGGCATTAACGGGGTTTTGATGAACTGATTTGTTAGCCAAGCAAGGCGCTTCAAAACAGATCAGTGAAGTGACAGTTTCTACCACTTGTCGTCCAACCTATGAAGAGGTGCTTTATTTTCTTGGAACGCCACTCTAAGACATTTTCTAGTCTACAAAATCTAATATACATACATACATACATATATATATATATATATATATATATATATATATATATATATATATATTGCACGTAGATATCGCGTGAATTCTGAGAATACAAAATACTCCAAAAAGTTTAGCGCGCAGTTGTTCAAGTCTTATTTGAACGATTCATTGTTTTATTCAAGCGGTAACTTGGTGCGACGGCATTTTGCACAAGAATGTGTGTGTGTGTGTGTGTGTGTGTGTGTGTGTGTGTGTGTGTGCGCGAGCGTGTGTGTGTGCTATCTTCAGTTTAACGCCTATTCACTACAAATGTTATTAGACGGAAAGAGGAGCAGTATTGGATGGAAGAAAGGGAATGCATGTGAATATTAGTGTAAGAAAGTGTTAATGATATGTATTAGAGGAAAAGTATATCACGAGAAATTAAAGTTAAAGAGATTGTGGTGTGTAATGAATGAGGGGTCATAGGAGGGATAATATGTGTATGTACATCAGCAAGTATTAACGTACAACAATGTAAATATAAATAACGACATTAATCAAAATACATCAAAGGAGGATACCAACTGGACTGGAGTTTAAAATTTTGGTTTGTAGTTGTTTGTTTTTAGTGTGTGTGTGTGTGTGTGTGTGTGTGTGTGTGTGTGTGTGTGTGTGTGTGTGTGTGGAGCGGGGGATTCGCAAGTGTTATGTGCATGCGTGCATTGCGCTAGCGCGTGTGCTGTGTATGTTTGCGCATTGGGAGAGAGGTGAAAGGGGAGGGAGGAGGAGGGGCAGGTACGGGTAAATTTTCGTGCTTGTGCTTTGTATTGTTACGTGTGTGTGTGCGAGCAGGGACAATTGACCTCACTTTATGAGGACATGGTAAAGTCTGAAGTCTGTAGTCATTTTGTTGTTTGGCTGTCCTGTCCTATTCATACATCAAATGAGGGGGGAGTAGATTTAAAGTGCAAGATCCGAGATTGAGATGTATCTCTCTGCCTACTGTCAGCAGTCTGTAGCAGGAAGCTGGTACTTCCCCTGCCCCTGGGCTTGTAGCGTTACTGATGTACTCTCCAACCTGCCCCCCGCCCCACACACCCACCCCCCGTCCCCCGCCCCCACATACTTGTATCTCCCCCCCCTTCCCTCCCCCCCCCCCACTCGACTGCCCCTCTCTCCAGCACACCAGTTATTCCTAACAACAACTATTTGTCTTGCTTTGAGCATCATTTGTGCGCGTGCGTGCATAATTATGCGAACGTGCGCGCGCTCGCACGTGCGTGTGTTAGATGTGGGGGCGGGGGGTGGGGGTAGGGAGAGAGGGGGAGGGGGGAGGCAGGGGAGAGATTCAGAGTCCAGGGCAGACAGACTGAGACCATCGGGGGGGGGGGGGGGTATGGGGGGGGGGGAGGCGTGGTGTGGGGGGGGTGCGGGGAAGGTGCGGGGGGAGGGGGGATCTCGGGGGTGGGGGAGGACGGAGGAAAGGAACAGTCTGGCAGCCACACACACACGTACCAAAACAGGGGGGGCCCCGGGCAGCAAACAACATCTCTGTTCCCCGGACCAATTCCGCTGATGGCACCTCGCTTTATTATTCCTCGGCACGGACCAGCGTCATAGGGTCAGATAGCATTCCGTCCCTCCGTCCGTCTGTCTGTCTGTCCATCCGTCTGTCTGTCTCTCTTTCCGTCCGTCTGTCTCTCTGTCTCTCCCTCCCTCTGTGTCTGTCTGTCTGTCTGTTCGCCTGTCCGTCTGTCTCTCCCTCAGTGTCTGTCTGTCCGTCTCTCCCTCTGTGTCTGTCTGTCCGTCTGTCTGTCTCTCCCTCCCTCTGTGTCTGTCTGCCCGCCTGTCTGTCTCTCTCTCCCTCCTCCCCCCCTCTCTCTCTCTCTGTCCGTCTGTCTGCGTCTGTCTGTTTCTCCCTGTGTCTGGCTGTCCGCCTGTCTGTCTCTCTGTCTGTCCGCTTGTCTGTCTCTCCCTCCTTCTGTGCCTGTCTTTTCTTCTCTCTCTCTCTCTCTCTCTCTCTCTCTCTCTCTCTCTCTCTCACCCACTCTCTCTCTCTCTCTGTCTCTCTCTCTCTCTCGTGATTGTCATGGAACCATATATGATGATCCTGAAAATCTTTGCCGCCAGGTCGGGAAGTGTGCTTATTAATCAGCGAGTGGAGCGGAGCGGGGAGTGGATCGTGTGATTCAAATAGCGTATCGGTTTTCCCAAAATCCCATACCAGGTCCCCCACCAACCCCCCATTCCGCCCCCCTCACCCCCTCCTCCTCCTCCTCCCCGCCACGCCTTTCAGTCTCTATCTTTGCTGCTTCTCTCTCTCTCCCTCTCCCCAACACATCCCTCTCTCTCTCTCCTAATGCAAACAGAGAGAGAGAGAGAGAGAGCACTATATTAATTCTTTTCATTCCAACATACTTCCTCTCTCTAACTTTACGTGCAAACATTGATACTCTACGCTAAGCGCAGGCACGTAAATGCAGCATACATGCCGCGCACAAAAACGCAAACGCGCATACTCATGCACGCAACGCCGCATAGGCGGGCGAGGAGACACACGCACACATATAATCCACACACACACACACACACACACACACACACACACACACACACACGACTTATTTCTCTTTTTTTTCCCTTCCAAACATGCATCCTGCAACTCCCCTTCCGCGCACACACCTACCAAACTTGGTGTGCAAACACACACACAGACACACGCACACACACACACACACACACACACACACACACACACACATGCGCACACAAACGTGCGCATGCACGCACGCACACAAACGAGGAACGTGAGCCATGAAACAGCAGCGGGGGTGGAGTTTGGGGTGGGGGTGGGGGTGGACGGCCCGGGGAAATAGACTATGGATCTGGTCCCGTCTCGCTTTTCTTCAGGAAATGGGGCCAGATTACATGCTGAACGAACCATGTGTGTGTGTGTGTGTGTGTGTGTGTGTGTGTGTGTGTGTGTGTGTGTGTGTGTGTGCCTATATCGGTGTGTTGAGGAATAATACTGCGCATCTAGATTGCATAATTATTAAATAATGCACATGCCTTTAAAAATCGTGTCTGTATGTGTGCGCGCGTGTGCACATTTCTGTACTTTCGTACTCACGCGCATGAGAATGAGAGAAACAGAAGTAAACGTATTGAACAGAAGAGGTTGGTCACATGTCGGAGAGAGAGAGAGAGAGAGAGAGAGAGAGAGAGAGAGAGAGAGGAGAGAATGTGACAGAGAGGAGAGGAGAGAGAGAGGAGAGGAGAGACAGAATGTGACAGAGAGGAGAGAGAGAGAGAGAGAGGAGAGGGAGAATGTGACAGAGTAGAGAGGGGGAGGGGGGGGGGGAGAGAGAATGTGACAGAGTAGAGAGAGAGGGGGGAGAGAGAACGTGACAGAGAGGAGAGAGAGGAGATGAGAGAGAGAGGAGAGAGGAGAGAATGTGACAGAGAGGAGAGAGAGGAGAGAGAGAACGTGAGAGAGGAGAGAGAGGACAGAGAGAGAGGAGAGAGAATATGACAGAGAGGAGAGAGAGAGAGGAAAGGAGAGAGAGAATGTGACAGAGAGGAGAGAGAGAGGGTGAGTGAAAGTGTGTGTGTGTGTGAGAGAGAGAGAGAGAGAGAGATAGGAGAGAGAGAATGTGTGAGAGAGAGAGATGAGAGGATTAGAGTGAGGGAGAGTGAGACTGAGAGAGAGAGAGATGTGTGAGAACAGGGAATATGAGAGAATGTGCGAGCGAAATGACACACAAAGAAAGGGAAGAGAGAGAGAGAGAGAGAGAGAGAGAGAGAGAGATGTGAGGATAGGGAATATGAGAGAATGTGTGAGAGAAATGACACACAGAGAAAGGGAAGAGAGAGAGAGTAGAGAGAGAGAAGAGAAAGTGTGTATGTGTGTGTGTGTGAGAGAGAGAGAGAGAGAGAGAGAGAGAGAGGGAGGGAGAGAGAGAGAGAGGCAGGCAGACCAACGACCAACCACAGGCTGGGATAGACAGAAACACAGAGACAGACAAAGAAACACGAAGACACAATCAAGACAGGGGCAATTTCCGCTTCAAGCACCACGTCCCTGAAGCTACAACTTTGACCGACAAGTACCCCACAATCCTCCCCCCCCCCCAACCCCAAAACCATCCCCTGCTCCCAACCCCCCACCCACAATCCTTTCCTCAACCACCTTCACCTCCACCAAAACCCTCACCCCCACCTGTTATTATTAAAGTCCTCTCCATCACCCCCTTCCGTCCGCCTCTCACCCCCCTCCTCCCTCCTCCCTTGAACCAAGGAGACATCTTTCGTCAGATTGTTGATCAAATTTCACAGCAACAGGCCTCTTCGACAGGTAACTGATGGGGGAACTGTCACCTGGCTTGACAGGTAATCACGTCATCCCCGCCCCCCCACCCCCACCCCCATCCACACCCTTCCACCACCACCACCACCACTCCCCTCCCACCCTCCCTGTCTCTCCAGTCCTCCTCCTCCTCCCCCCTCCCTCCCTCCCTCCCTCCTCCTCAATCGCTTCCATCACCTCCACCAAACGACACACACTCACACTTTCTGTCGTTGTCCTCTTTCGAAATAAAGTACAAGGTAAAAGTTTTGGTTTGGTTTTTAAAAGTGCATTATTTGTGAAACGTTACACACACACACACACACACACACACACACACACACACACACACACACACACACACACACACACACACACACATATATATATATATATATATATCTTTCCAATTTGATTTTGGTAACTGCTTCATGTCAGTGTTAGTATCATTGGAGCGGCGTGTGACGAGAATTGATTTCAGTTTGATCTGCTTCGAACGCTCGGCAGTGACGTTGAAGTAAAATACCCCCCACTCCCCTCCCTCTCTCTCTCTCTCACTCATTGTCTCTCTCCCCTCACCTATCTCACTTTCCTATCCGTCTGTCAATATGTGTGTGTGTGTGTGTGTTCTTCCTCATCATGTATGCCCTTCTGCATGAAGACCCCCCCCCCTCCCCTACTATATTTACGTGTTATGGGTGAAGATTAGCAAGGACGGATTCGAAGAATAGGCCATGCTTTATTCTGAAATCTTAATCCTTGAATGAAAAACTGCGGCAAAATGCACATTTATTTCCCCCTGTACTTTTCCGTTTAGAAGATAGAAAAAGCTTGTAAATTGGTTAATAACATTTTAATATACACTCTGC
The DNA here is from genome assembly GCF_041734735.1 of Babylonia areolata. NCBI lineage: Eukaryota > Metazoa > Mollusca > Gastropoda > Neogastropoda > Buccinidae > Babylonia > Babylonia areolata. The sequence goes on along the minus strand of NC_134877.1, from coordinate 32,725,062 downwards.
ATATCTTCCCCTCCACTCTTTGACTGGCCTTCTTTACATCTCGTGACAGGAGAAGAAATGTAGAGTATATATTACAATGCTATCTAAACAAAATTTACGATTTTTTCCGTCTGAGGAACGAAACTGAAAGAAAAGAGAACAGGAGAAGAAGTGTGGATATGGCCAAAAAACGCTTTGAGTTCTGAGTTCTCTGATGGTCTGTCTATTCATACAGGCGTTGACGACCCCTCATGAAGGGTACGTGAACACAAAATTAATATCAAGTGCAAAAAGAAAAATGTATTCATTTGGGTCATACAGTGCAGTGGAAACACCAACGTGACACACTCTCATCAAGCAGAGACTCCCTTTGCAATGAACGTTCAACTCCCTTCCTCTGTGCTGTGTGTGTGTGTGTGTGTGTGTGTGTGTGTGTGTGTGTGTGTGTCTCTCTCTCTCTGTTTGTGTGTGTGTGTTTGTCTCTCTGTGTGTGTGTGTGTGTGTGTGTGTGTGTGTTCGTTCTTTTGTTTAGCGTCTTTTCACTGTCAGTGATATTAGACGTTAAAAAAAAAAAATTAAAGGGGTGGGGTGGGGTGGGGTGGGGGGGGCATGGGGCATAACTAACATGCTATTACATTTAACAGTAACAATTCAATAATAATAATTTAAATAATCAGAAACCATTAACACAATTCTGAAGTGCATTAAAGGAATGTAGAAATAGGGCTATGAACTAATGCCTGTGAAAGTTCGACCATAAGAACCTCGTCGGAAATAACTTTACAAAAATCATCTGCAGAATTATTATTCTCTTTGAAATACTTGGGCAAGAAGGTACGTAACTGCTGGCAGTGAAACAAACAATGATGCAAGCTGAACTGCTTACCACAGATGCATGTAACATTTTTACTATACTTTATCTTCAGCGCATCAAGTTTTATACGGAAGAAAGTAGAGGTTATTAATCTTATATAGCAAGCTGATGGATGTGTGTGTGTGTGTGTGTGTGTGTGTGTGTGTGTGTGTGTGTGTGTGTGTGTGTACATACACACACGAACAAACACTTCCGCAAACACTGACCATGTACCAGCCTGAACTTCCTACTGCCATTCCGGTTTACAGCCTTCTCTCACGCGTCCACTTTTATCACCCCCCTCTGACTCACTCTCTCGTGGCGAGAGAGAGAGAGAGAGAAGACAGAGAGGTGACAGAGTGACGGACAGACAGACATAGAAAAGGGGTGGGAGAGAGAGAAGGGGCGAGAGACAGAGACAGACAGATGGACAGAGCAGAGAGACAGAGAGTGAGAGGTGAGACGACAGACAGCGACAGAAAGGGGAGAGACAGAGACAAGAGACAGACATAAAGGAAGACGGAGGAAGACAGAGGATTACACGAAAAAACAAACTCTTGCTCCCCTCAATTATATATATATAATGTGTGTGTGTGTGTGTGTGTGTGTGTGTGTGTGTGTGTGTGTGTGTGTGTGCGGATGGATAGATAAAGACATTGAGAGAGACAAGACAAGACAAGACAAATTCTTTATTTCGAGTATAACAGATAAGCACTGGTGTGCTTTTTTTTTACATCCAGTCCCCGCCCTGAATAGGGTCTACACTACACAATATTTAATCAAAATGAAAGCATGACGTTAGTAGAGATACACAACAGAGGAAAAAAAATGCATAAATCAAAACAAAACAACAACCACACACACACAGACGCGCGCGCGCGTGCGCGCCCACACACACACACACACACACACACACACACACACACACACACACACACACACACACACACATATGGTATACAGGCACTAGCATGGTGTTAGTAAAATGCATAGGGAAAAAAATGAACAAAGTCAAAGAAACAAATACACACAACACACACCGCATTACACATCAGAATGGGGGATAGAGGGTGAGGAAGGTTCTGTCAAGAGAGAGAGAGAGAGAGAGAGAGAGAGAGAGAGAGAGAGAGAGAAAGATTGTGTGTGTGTGTGGGGGGGGGGTGCGGGATGATAATATACTGTGTGTATACATTCATACATACACACCTTCACGCTAA
>NC_134877.1:32698013-32718013 GCF_041734735.1 Babylonia areolata | reverse complement strand
AATCATACACAAACACAGATACAGTAGAAATTAGGATACATAAAGTGCATATCAATATAAAAACTTGTGCACACACACACACACACACGTTTGGACAGAAGCTGCATTTTCCATATAGATGGGGCTGATGTCTAGATCTTCAGATGGATGGTTGTTGATGGTAGATGGGAGATGGTCTTTTAGACTGGGGAAAAAAAGGGGCTCTGTACTGTGGCGACACACCTGCCGGGCAAAATCCCCCTAAATATTACATAATCTTTTGTGACAAAAACGGTAATACAATACAAAGAGAAAGAAAAGACAGAAACAAAGAAACAAAGGCAGGCGCGTGGAGTTACAAAATATTTCTTTCTTTCTTTCGATTTGTTTGGTTTCATGTTACACTGAACTTTGTTTGGACAATTACTTCGAAGAAAGAACAAATTATCTCTTTTACCCCCTCCACACACACACACACACACACACACACACACACATACACACTCACAAAGGAGAAAGAGATGGAGAGAGACAGAAAGAGCCGGACGATACTATTTTGAATATGTACGTTCTTCAAATACTCATGAACAATATATCTGGGGGTTGGCTGGTTTGTCTGTTTTGTTTTTCGTATACACAATTCCTTTTATGTCTGTTTCGACGTGTCAAAGTGTGAATCCATCTTGAGTGGTCAGAGAAACAGAAACAGACAGACAGACATAGTATTCCGCAGTATTCCTTTTTCTGTCCTTCGTGAATCCCATCATTATTAACTGTCATCACAAACTCCGTCATTTTCAACCTGCAACGCCAGTCTTCAGCTCACTGATAAATGGCTTGAGCTGGAAACGTTTGCTCTCTCTCTCTCTCTCTCTCTACGGCCATACCACGTTGAAAACACCGGTTCTCGTCCGATCACCGAAGTTAAGCAACGTCGGGCCCGGTTAGTACTTGGATGGGTGACCGCCTGGGAACACCGGGTGCTGTTGGCATTCCTCTTGCGAGGCATCGGTGGTCTAGTGGTAGAATACACGCCTGCCACGCGGGTGACCCGGGTTCGATTCTCGGTTGATGCACTTTCTTTTTTTCTCAAGGCCTGACTAAGCGCGTTGGGTTACGCTGCTGGTCAGGCATCTGCTTGGCAGATGTGGTGTATTGTATATGATTTTGTCCGAACGCAGTGACGCCTCCTTGAGCTACTGAAACTGAAACTCTCTCTCTCTGATTTTTGTACAGAGTGTTTCAGAAAAGGTCAGAGTTATGAGAAGAAGACTGACTGGTGATAATCGAGGATGGTAAATCAAAATTTGAAGTCGGGAAGTCATGATGAAAGAAAAAAAAAAGGGGTAACTGGTTCATTGAGTTACGAAGGCAGCCCCTTGTTTTGTTATCTATATGAACAGGAATAATCCGAAGTAAGAAGCCTTCCAGTTCGTGCGAAATTGAATTGATTGATAGATGTGTTCTCACCCCTTGAAATGAACATTTTGTGTATTATTTAAAAAGGTCATGTCATATCTCTCTCTCTCTCATTTTATTGATACTGTATGTCAAATGTGTATGGTTGACTGAGAACCTTCCTCACCCTCTGTCCCCCATTCTGATGTGTAGTGCGGTGTGTGTTGTGTGTGTTTTGTTTCTTTCATTTTGTTCATTTTTTTCCCTATGCATTTTACTAACACCATGCTAGTTCCTGTATGCCGTGTGTGTGTGTGTGGTTGTTGTTTTGTTTTGATTTATGTATATTTTTTCTTCTGTTATGTATCTCTACTAACACCATGCTTTCATTTTATTAAATATTGTGTAGTGTAGACCCTATTCAGGGCGGGGACTGGATGTAAAAACGCACACAAGTACTTATCTATTATCCTCGAAATAAAGAATTTGTCTTGTCTTGTCTTCTCTCTCTCTCTCTCTCTCTCTCTCTCTCTCTCTCTCTCTCTCTCTCCAGGGTACCCCCATTAACCCTCACTTTCCAAGGTACTTATTTTGCGGAGGATTCTGCAGACAGGTTATTGTCTCTCCCTCTTTCTCATCACTGTAGTGAACATTATTCTGAAATGAATGCAGAACAGATTGCGCCTGTCGACAAGAAAGGCAAATGGCCGAAATTCTGAATAGAAATGGAAAATGAAATGTTTATACTCATTGTAGTCACGGCTGCTGGACCATCCACTGATTTTCGAATCGAAGTCAGAGAACGCGAAACGCATTGACCCACATGCTATACCACCTCTGTTGTATAATCCTTCAAGGTGGAGGCGGGGTGGAGGGTGGGGGAGGGGGACGAATCGTCTCCCTCTACCCCTGTGTCTCACTCCCCCCTCCCCCCAAACCCCATACCTCCATCCCATCTCCCTCCCCCCCCTCCCAGCTTCTCTTCACGATCCTACCCTATACTACAGAACCCTGACACACACACACACACACACACACACACACACACCCTCCTCCTCCCACCTCTCTCTTGCCATCTTTCCTCCCATCTCCCACCTCCTCCTTCCCCCCTTCCGCCTCCACCCCCCTATTATCCAGCGCGAAGGTCCCCGTGACATTGACGGTCATTACTTTCACTGCCCACCGGCCACACACCTGTCCCCTTTGATTTATTATGGAGGGTGTTGGGGGGTAGGGGGTGAAGATGTGGCTGAGATGAGTTGGGGGTGGGGGTGGGTGGACTGCTCACCCTCCACCCCCACCCCCACTTCTGGTCAGGGAGGTGCTGTTCTCCTCCTCCTCACCCCCCCACCGAACCACACCTTCCTCCGCTCTCGTGCTTCTTGCTCAGAAAAGGTGGAGGGAGTTGTGTTGGCCTTGTGGATTGCACGCTCCATTTCCTGAGTTCTGGGTTCGAATCACGAAATTCACGCACTTCTTTCCTTCCATCAAGGCCCTCAACGGTGTTCAGCGTGCTCACCTTTCGGACACAGTGACAAACCACGACTCTCGTGTCGTGTGTACCGTGCATAGGCGCATGTAACAGATTGCCACGGCAACAGGAGAGTTGCCCCTGATAGAAATCAAAGAAAAAAAGAAAGAAAAAAAAACCTTGAGAAGGAAGCGAATTTACAGTGCAGATCGAGCAGCCTAGTTTCACACAGAAATCGATGGTGACAAGTGATTCAGCGCAATGCGATAAGTTTTTGATATATTTTGTTTTATTGTTTTCCAGTCCGTGTCATAACTGAATAACCTGTCATGGACAAACATTTCTGGGGGATAACATTTATGCTTCCCACTTTGTAATATCTGAACTCAAAGAATCTCCCAGAAACTCAAATCAGATCATTTCGTCCCAAGTCATGAGAAAAAGGCAGAACATTAGATTTTTCTTTTCAGAATAATGTTTTTCCCATGTCTGAAAACTGAACCTTTTAGTGACAACTTCTTTGTTTCTCCAGACCACGTCATCAGTGAACCTTACCACCCCTCACTGATAGTGTTTTTTAAGGGAATGTGATAGCTGGTTGTATATTTTTGTTTCATACACTAGCTGAGAGAATATCAAAACAAAGCCATCGAACCTTGAAATCTTCGGTCTCTGACGAACTTTGGTTTTTCATACACACACACACAATCAATTGCTCGCGCACACAGGATCATGCGCATGCATACAGGAATGTGTGAATGATGAGAGGAGGCGGGGTGGGGGCGGAACATAGCACGAACACCATCACCGCCTCCTGCCCGCTCAGAAAGTGGATGGGATGTGATGGAGAGAACCAAAAAACTTTTTCGATTTCAGGTCCTCTTTCAACCTCATCATACTCCTACACCATTCCTGTTCAGTAACATGTTTCCTGGCGTTACGCTAACTTTTTTTTTTATTATTAGGTCTGTGAGAGTGAAGTGCTGATGGGATGGGTGACTTGGACAGTCATGGAGTATGAAGCAAAACTTATCATACCCTGCACTAGAATGACCTCTTGTCAGTCACACCGAACAGCACGTACCGTCACGGACTACACTTCTCAGCCCACATTTTCTGTCAAACCACCCCCATCCTCCCTCCCTTCCCCATCCCCGCTTCCCTCTCACTCGCCACATGTTGAACATCAAGAACCTCTCGTCTCTTCTGTCACTCTGTCAGCCACCCTCCACTACCAACCTCCCTTTTCCACCCACCCACCCACCCACACACACCTGTTAATCGCGGGGACCAGCGCTGTGACACTGATGACCGTTGACCCTTCATTGTCCGTTTTTCCTTCTGTTCCACCCTTCTTCCTCCCCACCTGTCCAGTGGGCGATTCCCGCTGTTGTCTGAGCAGACAGCAATGGCGGGAAATGTGGTCTGCAACGAGCGGAAGTTGTTGTTCTGCTTCACCGTGCAAAGTTCGGAAGCCTTCTGGACCCAGTTGCATTGCTTGGTTCTAACGTTTTGACAGTTACACGTGAAAATATCCCTTCGTTGACCGAACTACGCCATTGGTCAGTTCCATGCAACACAAAGTTAGTGGCGGGTTACGTCCATACTAGGCTCTGCCGTCCGAGCAATGCAACTGGCTCCTGGCAGGATATTTAGCCCAGGCGGGGAATTCGTGTGCTGCTGCTTTCTTTCCGTGCTGATGGCTTGAAAAACCACGGGTTTCTCGGGAGATTCGTGTGTATCGTCCCTGATATCTGTTACAGGCTAATTCAGAGGTTGGGTTACAAATATGGGGGTGTTTTTGCGTGTGTGATATTTTAACCTTTGATGTAACCTTGGAGAAGAGCCTCCCCCCTCCTCATCCGACCCCCCCACACCCCTGTCACAGTCACAGTTAAATCACTCGCTGATTACAAATGCAGTGAGATTTATATGCTGAAATTAAGATAATACAATTATGAATGAAAATTGCTTTCAATTTTACGGTACAGTGACATTGGTGGTGCTTTTCACGAAGACAATTACTGTGTACACACTACGGCAAGTATAACATGGACGTTTTGGGACGAGTAATACACGACACAGCGACAGTTGTGAGTGATGGGGCCTGTGCATGAATGCTGGTCATCTTTGATGCATGCATAGTGATGCTTGTGGTCATGTGCTCTGTCGACTTCCGGGTGGCCCCTTGCGGTCAGCTGGCTAAAAATAATCTACAATGAAATGCCTGAGGGACACGACACTGATCTGGGGACACGACTGCACGAAGAAAACAGTAGTTTCCATTGTGCTCAGTAGCATTATAGATGCTGTCCTTGCCTACATTCACGACAATGTTCCTCTGGTTCCGTGGATCAGTATACTTTTTTTTTTTTTTTTTTTTTTTTACAGGCAACCACACAAATCAATCCTAACTCTTCTCACTCCTGGCCGATTCAAACTTCGTGCAACAGCCGTTTTTCCTCCAGTCTGCTCTCATTCAACTGGCTAAAGTAGGTATTGGTTTGAACAGTTTTCCACAGATTGACATAAATTTTCAGTTGGGCCAACAGCCAAGTGAGAGCTGTATTATCAATGGTTACTCCAATGCAGTGGGAAATCGCTTACAGCTTTGTCTTTTGTGAAGGACTATGACTCTCAAAATAGGAGGCCAAATTGCACTGGCTCTTAGTGCTACAGCCTTGGGGGCTAGTTGGTCTTTGGGAACCACCCCAACGCCGACTGACCTAAAACCTTCTTGGCCGAGAGAGTGGGGATGTAACTTGGGCAAAACACTCTCCACTATAATCAAATTCTGGCCCAAATAGTCGGGACAGCAGTTACCTTCTCTGCTGCTTTGATGATCAATGTCGAACACAACTATCATACATACATGCATACATACATAGGCTACATACAGTCATTTGCCTTCCGCCAGTCACTTACAACTTTAACACTTAGGGTTCTATCTTACTTTCATCTAATTCTGCTGTAGGTATCACTGCAACCGTAGCATTCCTATCTCTGTGCCATCTGCCGACATACCTGTGCCAAAACGGAGAGGGGGACTGTTATTTCTATCGTTTTCTGCTTTACTTTGCGCATCTGTTTCTCTCACAGCTTGTTGTCTTTTCACGTTTCACCAGTTTGCGGTTGGGGAGGGAGGGAGGAGGGGCGGGGGGGGGAGGAGGAGTTGTTTTTCGACATTTTTTTAGTGGAATATTTTCAGTTCTGAAGTGGTCCTTGTACGGGTTGGCTGGAAAGCAAACAAACAAACAGCCAGAACAGGAATTGTGCATCTGTTCATCTGACTTGCCAGATTAAAGCTGTCTTTGGATCGCTTCAGTAAGAGGGGAGTTGGGTGGGAGGGTGGCAGTGGGTGACAAGTGAAACGAATAAATAATTGGATGTGTCGGCATGTTGCACGCACTGCAGACGAAGCCACACACGAGTTGAGCTCAGACATGCCCTGTTTTTTTCCCGCCCTTCCCCCCCCCCCCCCCCCCGCCTGCCTGCTTGCCTACCTTGCTGACATGGTCCCGTTCACGGGCCGAGGAGGAGGGACAAGACCCCGAGAAGAAAAACGATAAATGACAGAGGCGCGAGACAGAGGTCGACAGGCCGCCCTTTTTTCTCTACGTCGATTTATGCAGGCCATTGTCTGCGGTCTCTGTTAGCGAGGACGCTGGGCGGTGCTTCGGAGTTCATAACAAATGATAATAATGGGGATGATGGGGTGGGGGAGGGGTTGGGGGGTTTAGTGAAGGGGGAACAGGGAGGGCAACAAAACAGACCAGCCCGCTTCAAAGCACTCTATCTGTGCAAAACAGGGCAAGTGGAGAGCTCCCATCTACAAATGGTGAAGAAGGGGGAGGGGTGGGGGATGGGGGGGGGGGGGCTTGTGAGGTGGGATAGGAACGGGAGGTGTGGGAGGGGGGACTGGGAGGGGGGGGGGAGAAAAGGGAAGAGACGGTTTCCCAGTTCTTTTGTGGAAGGTGTGAGCGTGCGCCGACAATGCGACTCCTATCCCTTGTCCCACACAGAGAGCCGGTAGTGGAGGAGTGAGTTCTTGCGGGCTGGCATTGATCCCGGGCGGCGCTTGCATGCACACAATGGGCACTTCAGTCGGCACTCCACTCTGCCGCCATGCCGCTGCTGCGTGTCCACCGCCCTCGGTTCTAGCAGTGAACGCCGGCGGTTGGGGGTCGGGGGACGTCAGCGTCAGTTGCCGGGCCCCAGGAATTCACAGGAGGGACGGGGCGATCTGTGGAGGGAGGCTCTGCTGGCGCCCGGTACGTTTTTATGGGAGAGAAGGACCGGGGCTCTTTATGGCTGGTCCCTGTCTGTCGCTGGGTAGTTTGACGTGTCAGGGAGACCTTGCGGGCTTTTATAGACTTGGACGGTGAAATTTTAGGCAACGCTTGTGATTGGTGTGGTCTGAGGTAACTGTTGGTGATATTGTCTGCTTTATGTTCGTGAAATGTCTGCTTTATGAGGTAGAATATTGGGCCATATCTGGGGATGCCCGTCCACTCTTTCGTTGTGAATATGGAAAGCGTGTTCCGTCTCTTTTATGGTTTCACTGCTGAAGGGTGGGTGGGCCAAATGTGGATATTGTCAGTGTTTGTTGCTGAAATGTCTGTTTCCGGATAAATGCTGAATCCGCGGCCCTATGATTTGTTAAGCTTTGACTTTTGAGTAAAAGTGTAATTTATGCTTTGAGGCCAAGTTTTGTTGATTTGTGTTCGTGTAATTTCTGTTTTTGGCGTTAAAATTGAAATCAGTTCTCTTCTCCTGTGTCTATTCCTTTATACGGGTAGGCTATTACATGAATGACCATTTCTACGCCGGCCACCCTTTTGACAACCGTACTCTGTTTTCTGGGTGAAGCGTATGCTGGTATGTCGGTTCTTCCATAAAAATGAAACCCCAGACATTGTCATACACTATAGGATCTTTCATGCGCGTATTTGACCATCTTGATGTGAGTATACCAGAGCGGGACTAAGGCACCAGCCAGTCTTCACACATGTTGGGACGGGATGAATATGTGTCATTAGCAACTCACTTTATGTACCATATGACAGTCTTTGCTCTTTAAGTTACTGTACATTTCAGATGTATGATAATTTGCAGTTTTGCGCTAAGCTCTGTGTGATCTGGACAAACTTTAATTGCATATTTATAATGAATATGTTCATGAACAAAGCGAATGTCTTGACTGTCTCACGCCACTAATGAGCTAACATGCTTCCATTGGCTCTTGACAAAGACACTGTGGATGAAGACTTTGAGCAACATTTAGGTGATATCCCCACCTTCTCACACTAAAGTGCTGTTGGAATTCGAACCACAGACATACTACATACGGGATGGGCCACTACAGCTATCACACCCGTTGAAATTTGTAGTCAATGCTCTTTAGTTTTCACTCTGAGCTGAATTTTCAGGTATACTATCTTTGTTTTTTGAGGTAAATGGTTTGTGAAATCTTATTCTGCCGTGACTAAGATAGCTGGTCACCAAATGTCATAATTGACGTTAATGTTTAGATCTCTGTTCATAAAAGATTTGTTTTGACGCAGATGTTCATCACAGCTGTGCTTGGTGCAATTGCTAAACGGCTTGTACCTGTTGGAATAAATGAGAATGTGAAATTCACAAGTAAGCGTTCGACAATGCTTTTGCTTGTAGTAATTTAGAGGATAACAGTCCATGACAGGTGATCAAATATTTGATGGATTGCCGATTTGTTAGATTTTCCCCACTTGTTTTGTTGTTGTGTGTGTGTATGTGTGTGTGTGTGTGTGTGTGTGCGTGTGTGTGTGATCCAGTGTGGTTTGGGGGAAGGCTCACAAATGGGAAGGTACCATGCAATTTTTTTTTTACCTTCAGCTAGAGAGCTGATCAAGAATCTGATCAGTTTTGGGGGGTTCTATGAGAGTGTGAATCGGATCCACTCCATCTTTGGTTTTGAGTTTATCTTGGGCGTCAGTGACACAGTTGAATGAAGGCATAACCACAGCACTTGAACATGTGTTTGTGATAGCAGGGCTGAAAATGCTAAGGTGATCTGCCCATTATTTTTGAAGGGGGGTGGGAATAGCTGATATTCCTTTAGCTTAATGATCTATGCGAAGGTTTTATTTTAACAAAGTTATTCAAAACTCTTTCTGAATATGCATTCACGCCTGCATCCCTTCCCTCCTCCAACCTCCACACAACATAGATGCACATACAACATACACACACATAGATGCACATACACAGACGCATAACAAGTTCACATACAGGCGTTGGCTTATTCACGTGTTACACCTGCATGAAATATTAAAGACAGACATAAAAAGAACATTAATTTATATGCTTCAGCAGTGATGCTATCTGTTTCAATCAAAGGGTGAAGTAAGCTGTACTTAACGGGTTTCATGCGGGAGTTAGTTCCAGACTGGAGAAGCTTAAGAGTGAATGGAACATTGGTCACATGTGTTTGCTCCTGTCTGCGGAATACACAGTAGAGAAGCTTTTTCGATGAATGAGTGAAAGAATACTGAGGGTTTATACTGAATGCCTGCTTCGGTGATAAGCCAGTGAGGAGCTTGAGACGGGACTGAACGCAATTGTATGTAGAGATCTGCGGCAGAATTTTAGACTGAACTTTTGGATTTAAAAAAAAAAATAATTCACAATGCTGAAGTGGAAATTTATCATTTGAATTGTATGGGATAGATGAATGTGATTGGTAATATATTATGATAAAGATACGAGAGACCTGAATTTAATATGATAATGTGTAATGATTATTAGAATGGTTCAGTTCATAAAGATAAGATATGGTAATTCATAATAAGGGCAGTTGGGTTGTCGATTGTTAGAGATTTATTTTGTCAAGGATGTTTGGTGGGAGCTCCCCTCTGGTTTGTACGTATTCATGAAACTTCTGCCTTTGAGCTGCTCATGAGTTGGCGTTTGTTGCTAACTATTAAACTGATCGGTCAGACCATAATGCTACTTTTCAATCTCATGGTCGGCGTTCGAACCTCGCAAACGCTTAGGGGTAAGGGTGTGTGTGTGGAGGGGGGGAAATTGGGGGTTTGGGGGGGTGAGTTGAAGAGTGTGAATGTTTCTCCCTTTTCCCAGGTCAACAGAACAGCCCGATGTGAGGACAAGCCTGTGCAGGAATCCCATGTGTATAATAATAAAATTATGAGTATATGCACCCAGAAGGTGCATGTAAACGTGTTAAAAAAAAGATCCTGTCAGCGTACGGTTGGTTTTTTGGAAATACGAACATCACCATCTTGCACAAACAACACACAACAGTTATGATCAGCACGTTGTTTTTGATCGTGTGGAGTGGGAAGAGGCTTGTTCTTTTACTGCTTTGTCCATGGACTGCAGAGCTCCAGGCTTGCTCGGCCCGGAAGCGCACAGTGCTGTGAAGCTGTGCTGATCCTCAGTCCCTGTGTTGGGGGTTAATTAGTAAACACGCTTTGATTGGGGGTGTTAGCGCTTCTGTGGAGACCCGGGTAACTGTGATTGCTTTTATCGGTGTGTGTGTGTGTGTGTGTGTGTGTGTGTGTGTGTGTGTGTGTTCGGTTAATTGGTAAAGTGTGTTTCAGTCTTGAGTATTTCCGTTTCTGTTAAAACCTCTCCTTGAAAAGCAACAATATTGTCCCCGCCCCCCCCCCCCTCCCCTCTCTCTCTCTTCTCTCTCTCTCCGTCCGTTTTGACGTCATGGGAAGAATAAACAAAACATGAATACATCACAAAATGTAGGCCTACAAAGCATTTATTTATTTTTGTAACAGGCAATATGATAGATACAACATATAAATCTTCGAACAAAAAAAAAAAAAGGTCTCGAGAAAGAAACCTCAACAAGGCGAAACGGGGAAAAGACGGAGAGGACAATGCAATATAGACAGACAAAATAATGTTCAGCAGACAGTCTTCACACCCACGGACAATACAACACTGATCATGTTGAAGATACAATAATAGAATACACACAGACAGACAAATTGTCTACTGGAATTACCCTGTTCAGAAGGAAGGCAATCTCGAGAAATTGTATCCACCCCCACCTTCACCCGAGGGGTTGAGGTTTGCAATGACAGTTGGGAAAAAAAAAGAAAAGAAAAAAAAAAACCTATCAGTGAATCGAATGATGATTAATATTCTATCAACAATCGTTGTAACAAAGTAAAGTTAGTCACTTGATGTATTGATGTAAATTACTCAGGGAAAATGTAGAGAGTGTCTTGCCCAAGTAATATCCCCACTCTCTCGGCCAAGAGGGTTTTAGTTGGGACAGTCAGCGTTGGGATGGTTCCCAAAGGCCATCTCTCCCCAAAGGCTACAGGACTGAGAGCCAGAGCAATCTTGCCTCCTGGTATGAGAGTCATAGTCCTTCACAAAAGACAAAGCTGCAACTGACTTCCCGTTGCAATGGAGAAACCATCGATCATACAGCCATCACTTTCAAGCTGAAAGCATACATACATACATAACACGCACACACACACATATATAATTATATATGTATATATATATACATAATAAGTATAACAAATACTTCACACTCTCTTCGTGTCCTGGGCACCGCTCCTTGCAGAAAGCACTGAGGTAAATACCAAGACCAGTAAAATATAAAAGTATAAACAACAGTCGACTTTCCACGTCTTAAAACTTGCTGCTTTTAAGAATACACGTTTTAAGACATGAAAAGTCTACTGTTGTTTATATATATATATATATATATATATATATATATATATATATATATATATACAGCCATTGCCTTACATCATTTTTATGTATATAGACGCTGGCGCGAATGGGGAAGGGACTGATACAAAAAGCACTCAAATGCTCATCTGTTATTCTCGAGATTTTGTCTTGACAACGTTGCTTTAAGTCCATTCAGGACTGTGATAAGTGATCAGGACTGAAAAAAAGAGTGAAATATATAAGAAAACTATTCATTGTGATACGCACACACACACACACACGTGTACTTTTTATCTAGTTCCACACACACACACACACACACACACAGGGGATTATGCTTATGGTGCAAACGTGCTTCAGAAAGGGCAAGAGGAGAAACAGACATGTGGAGAGTGGAGAGGTGGAGGAGTGAGAGAGAGAGGGAGAGAGAGAGAGGGAGAGGGATGAATCGACTACCTGTGCCCTTGGTGTGTTTTTTTTTTTCCCGCCCTTGATTCACAGAAACAACAGAATGGTTAGTGACGTGACAGGGACAGAGGCCCTCGGTGTGTTGTCGGCGTGGAGGGTCATGTGTCATGGGGTAGGGAGGAGGTCATCTTGTTTCTGTCGGCCTGGAATGTGGTCCTCGCCTTGCTGGACGGGGAAGAGCGATGAGTCATGACCGTGTGACGACAAAAACATGAATGACGTCATGGTTGATGAATGTAGCAAGGGGAACTTACTGGTCATTCTTGTGGAATGGGTTGTATATGGATGAAAGAGAGAGACAGAGAGAGAGAGAGAGAGAGAGAGAGAGAGAGAAGAAAAATGTTGGGGGACTACATACTGTTTCTGCCTTCTTTTTACCTGCCGTAATGGCTTAGTGGTTAGCGTCGCGTACAAACAACCGGGGTCGAATCCTAGTGTAGATTTTGTTTTCGGTCCGTGGCCGTCTTCTACTTTGAACTGAATGTGAGATGAACTCAGAGGGGAACCCCGAGGTGAAACACACACAGTCCACAGTCATCCACTTAAAGGGTGCCATTTTGGGAGTGTACGTACTGTGTTGTGCTAAACTTTCTGGGCCGATGCTGCAGGTGTTTCTCTGTGGCCTGGTTGACGCCGGGACATGTTATGAAAGGAAGCGTTTAGCACAGTCGTTGTTACGTATTCCCCACTATAAAAGGTCCCTCTCAGCAGCGTCAGCATCTTCATCCTCATTCGTCACAAACGTTGGGGGGGAAAGTGACCGAGATTCTGCGCCCTTTCAAGCTCTGCTTTCATAATGACCCCTGTTTCGATTCCCAGTTCCACCACCATTCTTTTAAAGTGAGTTCCTGTGATTATCGTTGGTGTCGGCCGATTGATGGTGGGACTGACATGGTGGTTCCGCGTCAAAGCCATTGTTGTCGTCAGCAGGGGGCTTAGAACGTGGTGTCCTGCGTGTGTTTAATCACACGACAGTTTCTCCTGAAAGCCAATGAAATGACTGGACAGAAGTGTAGAGTCTGCTCTGAAGTGTGGACTACTGGAGACCCCCCACCCCACCCCACCCCACCCCCACCCATCGATGGTTCCCCCTACCCGTGATCTACCGATCTTGAGACTGCGGAAGACGAGCCTGGGTGTGTCCGTGTGTGGGGTGGGGGTGGTCTCGGGAAAGCGAGGGTGGGAGCAATGCCACTGATGATGGCAGTATGTATGATAATCAACCGTGTTCGATTATGACCATCGGAACAGCAGAGGAAGTAACGACTATCTGGGCTAGAATTTGATTATAGTGGAGAATGTCTAGCCGTAGTTACATCCCCACTCTCTCGGCCAAGAAGGTTTTAGGACAGTCGGTACTGGGATGGTTCCCAAAGGCCAACCAGCCCCCAAGGCTGCAGCATTCAGAGCCAGTGCAATCTTGCCTCCTCGTTAGAGAGTCATAGTCCTTCACAAAAGACTAAGCTGTAAATGATTTCCCAATGCAATAGAGAAACCATTGCTAATACAGCTCTAGCCCAGCTGTAGACGTACGTCAATCTTTGATATAAGCTGAGTGTTGGGGCTATTAAAATACAAGTGGCATGAGCCGTGTATGTGTGGGAGTCCAGCGAAAGGAGGAAGGGTTGGGGGGAGGGTTGGGGGGCTGGGGGGACGTACCCTGCCCGTTTGTCTGTCTCTCCCTCCTTCCCTCCCCTCCTCTCTCTCTCTCCCTCCCTCTAAAAAACAACATTAATTTAGGGCCTGCAGCTTCCGTTGGCCTGCAGCAAGACACGTGCTGTACCTGGCCTGTTGACTTACACCACTTTACTCCATTTACATGTGCCACTGACGCCGGTGTAGGGGTCTGCTGTCAACCCCCGTCACCTCTTTTTCACACCATGGCGTTAAACTTGGACACATCTGCTCCAAATACTCTAACTGGTCTTCTGTTACCACCACCACCACTGGTATCATCTTATTTCTTCTTCTTCTTCTTCGTGTGTGTGTGTGTGTGTGTGTGTGTGTGTGTGTGTGTGTGTGTGTGAGAGAGAGAGAGAGAGAGAGAGAGAGAGAGAGTACCGCATTGGTCGCTCTAAAGTACAGTTGAATTGATGAAAACTGCTCAGTTTTTTTCAATGTGATCTGTAGTGCCTCATGCCAGAATTTGTCAAAGTCTGTGAAAACGTGATAGAACTCCCTCTGGTGCTGAAGGTGTTTTTCGCAAATGTATACAGTGGTATCTCTATCATGTTCTTCGGCTATAGTGGTAACTGCGTGACGCTGTAACATGTCCAGAATGATTTTGAGCTTTCGTTTACCAGCATGGCTACTCTAACTGATGTCGCGGTAGTTCTGGTATAAAGATAAACTTTTTAGCTTACCTTGTCATGCTTTGCCTTGGTAGTGTTCGGGGTTTCTTTTCTTGGGAAGGGTGATAATTAGTAACTGGGTCCAAGCCTGTTTGCCAGATTTTCTTGCAGGTGACAGTTAGGTTTATTGTTACCTCTTCGACGGGCGCAATAGCCGAGTGGTTAAAGCGTTGGACTGTCAATCTGAGGGTCCCGGGTTCGAATCACGGTGACGGCGCCTGGTGGGTAAAGGGTGGAGATTTTTACGATCTCCCAGGTCAACATATGTGCAGACCTGCTAGTGCCTGAACCCCCTTCGTGTGTATATGCAAGCAGAAGATCAAATATGCACGTTAAAGATCCTGTAATCCATGTCAGCGTTCGGTGGGTTATGGAAATAAGAACATACCCGGCATGCACACCCCCGAAAACGGAGTATGGCTGCCTACATGGCGGGGTAAAAACGGTCATACACGTAAAAGCCCACTCGTGTGCATACGAGTGAACGCAGAAGAAGAAGAAGAAGAAGTTACCTCTTCGCCATGTGTCAAGAGCTCTGCAGAGATGTTGTTGATGCCTGAAGCCTTGCCACATTTCAGTGACTTTACTGCTGCTGCAACCTCCTCACGGAGTGTTGGAAAGTCATCATAATTTGATGAACCTTTCCCCGCCAGCACACTTAGGTTTCCTTTGCTCTGATTATTGTAGAGTCCAAAGCAGTCCCCAGTCCATCTTTTAAATGTGTGAATGGTGCTGAGTTTGCTTCTGTTTGGTCAAGTCTTCAACAGTCTTAGACACTTTCTTTGCGTCGTTGTTTTCAATGTTTTCTCGATGTATTGACACTGTTATTCAGTTCAGCTTTCTTTTCCGTTCTTCATCTTACATAACATTGCCGAATGGCCAGTTGATGCCCACATTAGTCACGTTTTGCTTGCTTACTCCGACAGAAGTGTGCACGTTTTCACCTCCCGTCAAAGCAAGTTCACCATGTACTCTTTAACCTTGCTACATACCTTGACACAGTGTATGGTTTGCTTTTTGTTTGTTTTTTATGTGCCCACACAGGGTCTTCATGCAGTAAATCTTGACGTGATGTGCTAAGCTTCCGTGCTGTGAGGTACCCGTTCGTTTATTTATTTATAGTCTGTTCATCTAGGATGATGATATTAGACTGATCTGAGGTACCCCAGCTTGGCATGTCGGAGTTTCGAGGCGGGAAGGCTTTCCAAAGTGGATTAATTGTTATCAATTAATCGATCCGACGACCCTCTGCGACGTTATTTTCTCATGCAGCGAGGGTTGAATCCTTGAGAAGTCCAACCATTCGAGAAATATGTCACTCTGTCGAACTGTGAGCCCAACAAATTCCTTGAGCAGTCCTCAACATGCACTGATTAACAACAGGGGGAGCTGAGCACAAACGCTAGTTTGTGAAGAAATGTAAGAAATAAATGAGTAAGCATATAATGCATACACGAATATTAATGATTCAATCGATAAGCAGATTATTGTCACTGCGGTTTTCTGTGCGATAGGATGAAATGAAAATGAATGAAAAGGAGTAAACTGCATTGCGTGTTCTAGAACGCCAAAGTCTTGCGGGAGTTTCAAATGCTGTCTACCCCGAATTCTTTTTGTTTCTTACCGCCCCCCCACCCTACCTCGCACCCCCACCCCACCCCCTCTTTTCGCATTCGTTTGAACGTGCAGTCAACCATGAAAATAATTGGAGGCTATGAAAACCCAACACATGTCCTAAAGGCTCAGCAGGAATGGAAGCATCAATAAAGGAAGATTGTTGAATATATTTCTAACGTCTCGGCGCGATACACTTCCTCTTGATCCACTTTCAACCCCTCTGTGTGGGCCTCCCTTTCCGTTGTGGTGTGAATCAAGGTTTGACGCACTGAATCGATTCTGTTTTCCCACGACCTGTGACACGAGAAATAATATCTGACTTGTATATTACGCCAGTTGTATAAGGAAAAGCGCTAGACGTGTTTTCGTGTATTTCTCAGAGGGTTCGGAGGGGAGGGGTGGGAGGGGATAGGAGTGCAAACAAACTACATAAACTGTGTATTCATCGTCTTCATTTTCATTTTTGTTGTTTCCTTGAAATAGATAAAGGGAAGAAATTGATGTAAAACATTGTCACGTGATGTGAACTTGCCGCTTTCGAGCGAACCGTTTCGTGACGTGTTGGCTCTGTTTTGCATTGGATCCATAATGACTTTGTTTTGCATTGGATCCGTAATGACTTTGTTTTGCATTGGATCCGTAATGACTTTGTTTTGCATTGGATCCGTAATGACTTTGTTTTGCATTGGATCCGTAATGACTTTGTTTTGCATTGGATCCGTAATGACTTTGTCGCATTGTAACAAGACACAGATTTAGGGTCTCTGATCTGTTCGTGCTCTGTGTTCTTTTCAGACATCATATCATAATCATCGAGAGCTTCTGTGCCCTTTGTGTAAATGCACAAAAAAATATGAAGGTTAATCTTTACTTTGTTGCCCTGTGTAAACACACGCATACACACACACACACACACACACACACACACACACACACACACACACGCGCGCACACACACACAAGCAACAACAACATTTTTCAGCCTATACCTTCAAAGTGTATTGGCACATTACCCACTTCAAGCTCTTCATGTCAATGTCTTCCCCTAAGGCACACACAACTAACTTAGTAATCACCTTGTATAAAGATTTCCAGGTTACAAGTAGAAAAATTCAGCATTTCCCAAAAATGTCAACAACAATTATGCGTCGTAAGGTGATACCAACGTAAAAATATCCCTCGCAAAACCTCTCGACCCTCAAGTGTGAACCGAGGCTGGTTAGTTTCAACAATATCACACAGTTGTATGTGTTCAGTCCAATTCAGTCCTTTGTGTCTCTCTGTTGTCATCATTTCTTCACTGTTCGATCACTGGCATGATTCGATGCAGGGCTAGCCAGTTTTAACACGGAACGCCGTTGTCTTAAGGTGACTTTATCAACACTGGATTCCGTTTTTTCTCTGTTTTTGTTTTGTGTGTGTGTGTGTGTGTGGGTGCGTGCATGCGTGTGCGTGCGTGTGTGTGTGCGTGCGTGTGTGTGTGTGTGTGTGTGTGTGATTTGACAAACGTTGCGAACATGTTTACTGATATGAACTGGCACAGGAATGAGCCGAGAGTGTTGGTCTTCTCAATTGTCCAAGAGAAGGTGTCAGTGATAGTAAAGAGGCACGGACCCAAGAGTGTAAAAGAGAACCACTGGAGGGTAAATCAGAGAGGGTACCGTCCTTCTTTGGCTTGTCACCGGTGGCAGCCACCGGAAATGAGAAACCCGTTTGCGTATGTGACCTTTTTTTTTTCTCCCCTCCCCCCCCCCCCCCCGGCCCTCCCCCTCCCCCCCCCCCCCCCCCCCCCCCCCCCCAAACCATGGAGTTGATATTTGCACAGCTGAGGGCTTGCAACAGGTGACGCCACCACAACTAGTCACTGACAGCAGCCGATGGAGGCCCGCTTTTAACGTGGTTCACCCACAGATCCGTGGCTCTTTTTCCGCTCATTTTCCTTTCATCCCTCTTTCTTTCCAACAGACGGTTTCATCAACTTTTTCTTTTCTTTAAACGTACAGAATACAAATACAACGATGAATTATAAGAGGACGGCATGAAAGTCTTTATTCTTATGTAAAGTCCTGTCGTAATATACATGTATGTATATACATACATTGATGCTTTTTTTTTCTTTTGGCATGATTTGTTTTCAGTCTAATATCATCATCTTAGATGAACAGACTATAAATAAACTAAACGAAACGCATGATTTGTAAACAAAAGATAAGTAATAACGAAATCGAATTACATCGAATCAACAGCGGCAAATATTTGGACAAGTGTTGTTGTAAGTCCTTTATAGTGCTGAACTAATCCCCCACCACAACTCCCCTCCCCCTCCACCCCCACCCGCCCACCCCCCAAAAAAGAAAAATACAAACAACAACAACAACAAACAAACTTCGTCGATTGTTTTGGCTGTTGTTTTATAACTGTCAGTATTGTAAGATCACCCGCTTTGATTCTAAACGGAGGGGGGTATAAGCTCAAACTGTGACCCGAAGAAAACTTCAGGCCTATCAGACTGCAACATGTGTGTATGTGTGTGTGTGCGTGTGTGTGTGTGTGTCAAGCATGCAAGGAGAAATGGACGGGAAGGAGGTGGTGGGGGTAGGTGGGGGGGGGGGGAGGATGGCGAGGCTGGAGATTAATGACCAGAAAGTCAGCGCTAACTGCTCATTACGAACGAAATGCCCGTTAATTAGAAGACAGCGGTGGGCAGTTAAACGCGGGCTGCCCGCCAGTCTTTAATGGACGGTGGGACAGAGAGAAAAGAGCCTGACTGAACTGAACAGCAGAGGGGAAGGCCTCCTTTCAGCCTCAAGGAAATTGCCCTCTGTTTTGGGAGGGTTGGGGGTGTGGGGGCTGAGGCCTGAACGGAAGAATGTGGCTTGATTGTGCAGTACTGTGTGCGTGTGTGTGTGTGTGTGTGTGTGTGTTGTGTGTGTGTGTGTGAGAGAGTGTGCGTGTGTGTGCGCGTGCGTGCATACGTGTGCGCGTGGCTAGATGTTTGGTAACACTTGGGTTGGAATTCAGTAATTCCTCTCACAATGTGAACGTGTTCGCACAGCTTCAGGTGCCTTGCCGTGGTCCACGTGCGGTCAGTACGTGCAAACAACTATACAGTCATGGCCTTTCACTTCACCACTGCGGTGTGAGCGAAGGGTTCTGTTGTTGAGAGAGAATGGATCATTGAGATTCGGAAATTCAAGTGGTGTTTTTTTTTTGTTTTTTTTTTAATTTTTAGTTATCTGAGCATGCACACGATAGATGTATGAAGATTGTGCGCGCGCGCGTGCACACACACACACACACACACACACACCAAACTTCACCAAAAGTTCTTGTGAATGTATACCTATCTTTGGCAATTTCGAGATGGTATTCGTTATTGCAGAAGGTTTGCTGCGAAGTCCAATAGGACATTTGCTATATTTGATGTTTCCATCCATTTTTCTATCTTTTTTATTTTATTTTTTACCAACGTTCTGTCTCTCCTTATCTCCACCACCACCCCCCGCCCCCCCCCCCACATATATATATATATATATATAGAGAGAGAGAGAGAGAGAGAGAGAGGTATGTATGAGCTCTCATCCCCCTCCGCGCTCACCCACATACACACTCACTCGCTCACGTGCACGTATTTTCATACGCAGAACGCGCGTGTTTCACGTAACGGGCACCTCTGGAGGCAAGTAGTTGTCTAGCCCAGCTTCAGAAGACATCCATCTGTTGCAGGTGTTCCGTCTGTACTGAGATGAACCTGCAACACATCAGCACGTAGATGTTTAAATGGACGTTTAAAAGATCTCTTTCGTTTTTAGTTTCTTTCCCCTTTTAACTTTGTTTTTGCCCCTTCTTTTTTTCGGCCCCATCTTTGGTGCCGCCTCGTTAGCATCTCACTCACGCCATTCACTTATCCCCTATGCCCTCCGTAAATAGCCACCCTCCAGGAGAACTTTGCTTTCAACGACTTATTCCGGGACGTGTAGGAGGAGGGAGGAGGAGGGATTTTG
>NC_134877.1:32668013-32680513 GCF_041734735.1 Babylonia areolata | reverse complement strand
GTGTGCGCGTGAGAGAGAGACAGAGAGACAGAGAGAGAGAGAGAGAGAGAATTTGTGTCAGATTCAGACAGAGATTATTAAGTGGGCCTACTTTCAGCATCTGGTGCTTGCACGCGCGGAGGCACACACACACACACACACACACACACACACACACACACACACACACGCACGCACGCACGCACGCGCGCGCACCTGCTCTAACATCATGAAAACTAGAAGCTCCGTATATTTTCTGGTTCTTCTGTTGTCTTAAAAAAGAAATAAATAAAAAAACAAAAAAACTTTCTACCAACCTTTCTGTCTGTATGCACTTTCTCACTCAGCTCAGATCATTAACACTGAATGAAAAATAATCAAAATATATAATATAGGGGGTTTCAGTGGAAGGGGGGAGGGTGGTACAAGAAAAGGGGGATAAGGGGGGTGGGGTGGAGTGGGGTGGGGGAAGGTATGCAGTTGGGTATGGTACACCAACATACCATATACCATATGTAACGTTTTCTATTTGTTTTGTTTTTTTTATTCATTTATTCGCTTATTCATTTATTTATTTATTTATTTATTCATTTAGTTCCAGAAATGTTGGCATTGGTCGAAACGTACCTGGAGAAAATAGCGTTTGAAAAGACTGGGTGGCCTGCTTCTTACCCTCCCTCTCTCCCTACAAACAGACACACGGAAAGACACACAGACACACGGACAGACAGACAAACTTACAGACAAACCAAAGTAAACGAGACAGTGGTGTGCTGTATTCAAAGTGCTCCTTCTCCGGCCAAGTTTAGGGAGCCGAAATAAAACACAAACACCGTGCTTCGATAAAGGTGAAGAGGTTTTATTCTGGGAGACACTGAATATATATATTTATTTAAAGAAGATAGAGTGGAATAAAAAAAAGAAATGAAAAAAGAATAAAAAAAAAGAAAGAAAAAAAGGATAGGATAAAATACAAAATACAACAACGAAATGAAACGAAACAAAAAAAAAAAATGAAAGGAAGTTTAACAAAAATAAATAAAAAAGAAGAAATGGAAAGAAATGACATGAAATATGGGACACTGCAGCTTTTAATTTTTCTCATTTTTTTTGGAGGGGGGGGGGGGGGGGGGGGGGGCGAGTGGGGGTTGCTTTTCTTCTGTCTTTCTTTGGTGACGTTTACATAACAGTTTGTAGGTTGTTTCCGGTTGTTGTAACACCCCCACCCCCACCCCCACCCCCTACACCTCTCTTTTCACCCAATCCTAAATTTATATTCAGTCCATCCCAACCCCCATTCTTATTCAACTTCTCTCCCCTGCCCCCCCACCCCCCACCCCTCCACACACACACACACACACACACACACACACACACACTCTCTCTCTCTCTCAATCTTTGGATGACCCAAACAATTTTCTTCTTGTGTGTGTGTGTGTGTGTGTGTGTGTTGGGAATGTGTGAATGTTGGTGCACTGGTGCAGGTGATGTCTTGGAATATTTCACTCTGTTTGTTATGTCGCTGAATGAAATTATTATCCCCCCTCGCCCCCCCCCCCCCCCCCCCCCCCCCCCCCCCCCCGCCCCATGTCTTCATGGCTTATGGACTGCTGCTGAATGGACAGTAAAACATGCCAGCGTCTTTAAACGTCTGTCCCTGCTTCTGATGTATTATCATAATCGTAATAATTATCACGTCTAGGGTTGAAAAGTTACGCTGTCGTGAACAAATTTGTGATACATGTCTGTGTAAATATGTTCTAAAAAGTTATTGCGCTTTTTTATGCTTAGTGTTTCCAATACTCTTTGCTAAGGGGAGCATTCCTGAGAATGTATACATTAAGTTTTCGTCTTGTGATTTTATGTGTTCTTTGCTGCTGTTGAAAGGTATTGAAGGTTTTGTTTTTTTATCTTACAAAAAGGGTAGAGGGGGTTTGTGGGTAGAGGGGGGATGGGGGTGGGGGGGGGGAGTTGTGGGTGTGTCTTAATTTTAGTTTAGAGTTGATCTAAAAGGTCGATCCTCATTTGAGTCACACGCACACACACACACACACACACACACACACACACACACACACGCACAGAGGCTTCTCTGCAAACAGTGCAGGACTTGCCGGACAGGTAGCAACAGGTTCCTCCCACACACACACACACACACACACACATCCTCCCCACCCCCACCCTCCGAAACAGGTCACAGTAGGACAGTAGATAGAATGAAGGAACGTCAGGTCAACACTCGATTAAAGCTCTGATGAACAGGTCCTGCACTCAAGCTCTCTCTCTCCCTCCACCCGCTTACCCGACTCCCCACCCCCCACCCTACCCCACCTCATCCCCATTCGCACACACCAACACGCAAGCGCAAGAACACACCCCCACACACACCATGTCCACAACCCTCCCCAGTCCCGCCCACACACAAAAAAATCCATCCCACTCATTAAAGAACACACTAGTCACACATACAAGCAAACAAAAGAGAATAAAGAAAAAAATAAGAGAAAAGATAAAAACACGCGGGCGCGCACACTCACACACGCGCTCTCGCCCTCGCTCTCTCGTACACACACACACGCGCGCGCGCGCGCGCACGCACACACACTCGCACAGGCGCGCGCGCGCACACACACACACACACACACACATACACACTCACACAGGCGCGCGCGCGCACACACACACACACACTGTAACACATGCGCGCACTTAACAGATTACACTTTGAGGGCTTCTCAAGTTTTAATTCTGAATCGACAAGGCAGAGAAAGTGGTTAGCATGCCGGACATAACTGAACGTGTGTGTGTGTGTGTGTGTGTGTCCCGGCAGGTTTGGAGACCTGGGTTCTTGTCAACTCGCAAGCCCCCCGCCCCCCCAACCCCTACCCCTACCCCCACTCCCCCTCCCCGTCCCCCCTCCCCAACTCCCTCTCCTCACCACCACCACCACCACCCACCAACTTTGAACTTCGTGTGTTTGCCTTCCGACAACATTGTGGACCCGACCGCTCCAACTCTGTGAACTAACCCCCTCAACTCCCCCCCCCCCCCTCCGTCCATCCGCCCCCCCCCACCTCACCACCCCCCTCTTCCCACCCACAACCCTCCACACACCTTATCTCTCAACCCTCCACTCCTCCTTCCTGCCCCTTGTCCCCTCCCCCTCCATCTCTCGCAACCACCACCACCACCACCACCACCCCTCACCTGTCCTTTGTTTTCTTTGTCTCCCCCCCCCCTTTTTTTTTTCTTAGTCCTTTTCTCTTTTTCTGTCTGTCTGTCTGACTGTCTGTCTGTCTGTCTGACACTTTCTCTGTCTGACTGTGTGTCTGTCTGACACTCTGTCTGTCTGTCTGTCTGACTGTCTGTCTGTCTGTCTGTCTGACACTTTCTCTGTCTGACTGTGTGTCTGTCTGACACTCTGTCTGTCTGTCTGTCTGTCTGTCTGTATGTATGTATGTATGTATGTAACTCTCTCTCTCTCTGTGTTCTTTCTTTAATCTCTCTGTCTGTCTGTCTCTGTTTTTCCCTCTCTGTATCTCTTTCTTTCTTTCCTGATCCCCCCCACCCCCCCCCCACCCCTTCTCTCAGTTCAGCTTCCCATCTTCAGATTCTGAACTTCCAGGTATATATATATATATATGTATACTTCGTCGTGCATCCGAAAGTCAGTTTGTTTGAATGGGTAAAATTCCTGTTCTGTTTGGTTTGGAGCATTGCGGTGTGTGCAAATTTGCGCGTGCGCCAACGTGGAAATAACGCGCACGCAGAAAAATACACATGTGCACTCACAGAACACACACACACACACACACACACACACACACACACACACACACGTGCGAGTTTACATGTATAACAATCATAATCCCCAACTCCCCTTCACCCCCCCCCCTTCCCACCCCCCTTCCATCCCCATCCCCCACTCCTACTCCCACCAGTTTTTACCCTTCTAATATCACTTCAAGTGGAAAGACGTTAAATAGAAGACCACACATAAATGCAGATAAGGGAGAGGAGAGAGAGCGAGTTAGTGGAGGAGAGAGGAGGGGGAGGGAAAGAGAGAGATTTTCCAAAACGAACACTTGAGCCATACCACTTGGCCTGGAGTGTAAACTCAACAAGTTTAAACGATTTCTCTTTGCCGTATAGTACATCGTTCTTCATGATCAGTGTTACTGGGTTGTTTGCTCTTCAATGCCCCCGACTAGGTAATGATGCTGGTGATATTATATTACTTACATATAGCGGCTATAATTATCCTCGGTCGGCTAGCTTACCTTGGTAGAGCCGACTGACCATAGCTACCGTTGGGCACTCATCATTCGTTTCCTGTAGTTATTCAGTCAGGTTTCAGGCACGCACACATACACACTCTGATAAACATGTAATATTTTACCGTGTATGACCGTGTGTTTTTTTGTGTTTTTTTTTTGTTGTTGGTTGTTGTTTTTTTTTGGGGGGGGGGTTCTTTTTGTTTATCTAACCCCGCCACGTAGGCAGCCATATTTAGTTTTCGGGGGTGTACATGCTGGGTTCATGTCTCCATTGCCAACCAAACGCTTACATGAATTACGGGATCTTTAACGTACGTTTTTGAACTTCTGATTGCGTATACACACGAAGGTGGTTCAGGCACAAGCAGGTCTGTACATAATTATGTTCACCTGGGAGATCGCCGGGAAAAAAAAAATCTCCACCCTTTACCCACCAGGCGCCGTTACCGAGATTCGAACCCACGGGACCCTCACACTGACAGTCCAACGCTTTAACCACTGGGTTGTTGCCCCCGTCATCTTCAGTGGTGATCTGGGTGGTAGTCTTTCGCATGAGACGATAAACCGAAGCCCCCGTATGCAGCATGCACCTAACGCTCGTAAAAGAACGCACTACTACAAAAATTAATATTTATGCGTGGCAAAAGTGAGCAGATTAATCCACTGTGGTAGTTTAAAAACAAAACAAAACAAAAGCAAGAAAGAAACCACACACACACACACACACACACACACACTCATACACACACACACACACGCACACGCACACGCACACACACACACACGCACACACACACACACGCACACACACACACAAGAAAAACAAAAACAAAAACAAAACAAAAAAACTGACAAGACCTGTATGGAACAGTTTTGTTTGTCTTCTTGCTGCTTTCTTCGCGTCTTTTTACCACCACGACTCGAACGCATTTTTGGCACAATGAAACCCAAATCACACAGGAATGTCAAGACTACGAAACGTGTACACACCTCTTATCTGCTGGCTCTCAGACCGAATTTTAAACTTTGATGAAGGACTCGAGTGGTGGATAGATCTTTGTCTCCCCCCCCCCCTCTCTTCCTGCCCACCCCTCCTCCTCCCACACCCACACCTACACCCACACCCACCCTCTTTTCTATCTTTCTTTCAAACGTTTCTAAGGATAGTGTGTGAGTTTGGGAGGCAGAAGTGGGTCGTTGGCGAGGCGGTGGAGGGATTTAGAGGGGGGAGGGGACGATATCGAACAGCATATCAACACAACATTCCATCCGAACGAACGACACCCCCTCCCCCCCCCCCCCCCCCCCCCCCCCCCCCCGTATCCTCCCCACCCCCCACCCCCACCACACACACACACACAAACACATTTTGCGCTGGCTCTGACCTCCACTCAAGTCTACACCGCGGTAGCTTTCAGATTTGAAACAGGACATAACAGAACAAAAAGACAAAACAAACACTGACATTAATTTTATATTTAAGAGCCTCGATCGTTCCACGCATTACTATGTACTAGTACCCGAGCAGATAACACTTGCGGGTCACCGTCCCAGGAGTAGTTCAGCGAGCGCTCATGTGGGTCACAATGCTGGATAGATGGGAGAAGTAAAGTTGTGGAGTGTGCTCGAGAGTCAACATGAGGCGGGGGTTGGGTGTGTGTGTTTTTGTGTGTGTGTGTGTGTTTGGGGGGGGGGGGGGAGGGTGTGAGGGGGGATCTGTAGGGTCCATCATGTGTGGGAGATGAGGGGAGATGGATGTGGAATGAGTGAGAGAGGGGTGGGGGTTGAGGGGCATGAGGGAATGGGGGGCGGGGGGGGGGGGGGGGGGGGCCGGAAGGACTAGAGGTTTATGACAAAAGGAGACTGCAAGTTGGTTGGAGAGGGTGGGATAAGTTTTATGGTGGTCGTTATTTATTGATTGACAGTGGATGTCGGGGAGGGTGTTGGGTGGGGTGGGGAGCGAGTGGGGAGGGGGGAGAAGGGGGAGGGAGGTGCGGGGGGGAGGGGGGGGGGTGAGGGGTGAGGAAGCAGCAGCAATGAATGCTAGTAGGTAGGGTGGGATTGGGCGGGACTGGGCGGGACTAACTTGTCCAGTGAAGTTTGTGGAAGTTGTTTGAACTGGCAGTTCAGTGTCAGTGGTAGCAGTTGGGGCACGTTCAAAGCTTGGCTGTGAAAGGAACTCGTTCAGATTCTTTTTTTTTTTGTTGTTGTTTGTTGTTGGTCCTTTCGTCTAGTTCTTTATTCTTCGTCTTTTGCTTATGCTTCTGTTGCTTATGCTTCTACTACTACTACTTCTACTACTACTACTACTACTACCACCACCACCACTACTACTACTGCTATTACCACCACCACCACCACCACCACCACTACTACCACTACTACTACTACTACTACTACTACTACTACTGTGTCTTCTTCTTGTCCTCCTCCTCCTCCTTCTTCTTCCTTTTCTTCTTCTTCTTTTTCGTCTTTTTCATCTGTCTTCTTGGCCGGGCTTTTTTTTGTCCACATTCGCTCCTTTCCACGTAGAGTGGGCTTTTATGTGTATGGCCGTTTTACTCCCGCCATTTAGGCAGCCGCACTCAGTCGTCGGGGACGCGGAGCTCAAATAAAAAGAGAATCTTAAACTTGTTTTATGATATAAAACCCCGTAGGGGCTGTAGCCGTGCATTGTGAGACAGGGGTGTAGAGAGCTAGGGCCAGGACATGACAGGCCTGGGGGGGGGGGGGGGGGGAGGCGGTGAAGTGGTACACTTTGCTCCCACCCCTCCCCATTCCCTCCCCCCTTTCTTTCTCTCTTTCTCCCTCTTTTTTTTTCTGTCTTCTCTCCAGGCTTGTGGACCCTCAGACTGTGGTAAAAAGACGTTTCGGTTTCAGTCAGATACGTATTAAGGACTCTCTCTCTCTCTCTCTCTCTCTCTCTCTCTCTGCCCCTGTCACTCTCTCTCTCGCTCTTTGAAGATATTCATGTGGTAATTGTCTTGTATGATTTTCATGACGTTTCCGTAACTGTATTCTTAAATTTATTTCTCTGTTTGTTTATTATTATTATCTGTTTGATTCGTTTTATGTCATTTATATATTCATACTTATCTCGTGTATTATGTAGTGCGTAGGAATGTGTATGCGTGTGTGAGTGTATGGTGTAAAGAAGCTTTCAACTTCTCCATTCTATCCTCAGTAAAACATGTGTCATTGTCAGTGTCATTGTCATTATCTCTCTCTCGCTTCTTGCGTGTGCACAGACATGAAGACAGACAGACAGACAGACAGACACAGACGGACATGGACTGACACAGGAAGAAGAAAGGTATTAAAAATCTAAGGACAACCTTGACAACAACAAACCATCAACATTAGAGAAAAAGCTCAACATATTTTGTTCTTCTTTTATGATTATGCTTGTTTGTGTGTTTTGTTGTTGTTTGTGCTGTTCCTCTCTTCAGTTATGTTTTGACAATCGTTCGAGCCTGTTTGTTCGATTTTTGTTGTTGTTGTTGTTGTTGTTTTCTCCCTTCAGTTATGTTGGACCATAGTTCGAACTTTTCAACATGACAAAATTTTGTGTGTATGTACACCAGCGTCCCCCCCCCCCCACACACACACACACTCCTCCCCCCAACCCCCCATCCCCACCGAAAACTCTCTCCCTGGGACAGAACTGAAGTGGCACACTGACGGGCGCCATAGCCGAATGGTTAAAGCGTTGGACTTTCCATCTGAGGGTCCCGGGTTCGAATCACGGTGACGGCGCCTGGTGGGTAAAGGGTGGAGATTTTTACGATCTCAGGTCAACATATGTGCAGACCTGCCAGTGCCTGAACCCCTTTCGTGTGTATACGCAAGCATAAGATCAAATACGCATGTTAAGGATCCTGTAATCCATGTCAGCGTTCGGTGGGTATGGAAACAAGAACATACCCATCATGCACACCCCCGAAAGCGGAGTATGGCTGCCTACATGGCGGGGTAAAAACGGTCATACACGTAAAAAGCCCACTCGCGTATATACGAGTGAACGTGAGAGTTGAAGCCCACGAACGCAGAAGAAGTGGCACACCTGAAGCCTCGCTTCAGCCTTTCTTCTCCCCGCCCCCCCCTCCCACCTTCGCCCTCCCGCCTCTCCCCCCCCCCTCCCACCCACATCCTTCCACCCATCCTCCCCCACCCCCTCAAACCCCTTTGCGCTCCTTCCTTCCTCTCTCTCTCTCTCTCTCTCCCTTCTTCTGCCTACCCCACCACCCCACGCCCCCTCCCCCTCACGGCAACTCCCACCACCCCCAAAGCTTCCTTCGCCCCCCCCCACCCCCCCATTTCCTTCTCTCCCCCCCTTTTCTTCCTTCTTTGCCCCCTAAACTTCCAGTTGCTCTTGAGGCGTCCTTTTCAGGACCTGGGTTTGAGTGGTATGTTTGCCGGGACTTTCTCGGTAGGCCCAAACTGGGTCGAAAGGACACAGGTAGGAGCTGTGTGGAGGGGTGGGGGTGGGGAGGTGGGAGAGGAAGGGTGGGTAGGGGTGGTGGGGGGGGGAAGGTTTGCGTGTGGGGGGACACGGGTGTGTGTGTGTGTGTGTGGGGGGAGGGGGGGGGGTGAGGTGAGTGCGGGGGGGAGAAGGAGACAGGGGTTGAGGGGATGTTTGGATCAAGAGGGAGAGAGATGTAGAGAGGGCTGGGAGGGGGTGGGGGGGGGGGGGGGAGGGTGTTCGAGGAGGGGGGGAAAGGTCAGATTTTTTTCCCGCCCCTTCCCTCCCCCCCCCCCACCGCCACGCACTCCCTCCTCACTCTCCCCCGAGCCCCGCACCCCCCTCCCACCTTTCACACACACACACAACACACCACACCACTTCCTGCAGTTGGGCTCACGTATGCACACATTGAACACATGCGTGCACGCACATTCATTCTCTCTCGTACCTGACCCCTCCCCCTCCCCCGGCCCCCTTTCCTTCTCCTCTCCTACCCTTTAAATGAAACGATATCATTCATTCAATTGTCAAAGCTGACTTCAACAAAACTGTATACAATCACCAATATAATGTGACAGGACATTGAGCAAAATGCTTCCCCTCTCGTATTCACCGTGCATGCACATACACACAAAAATGGTACATATGCCTGCACACACACACACACACACACACACACACACACACACACGAAGAAAACACAACATGCTCTGACATGCCATGCACATGCGCAGTAGAAAATAATGTTTCATCACCATCATCATCTTCGTCACCACCACCATTGCCAGAAACAGTCTATGTTATATAGAAGAAATTTTCGGAGCCTGCCTGTTAAGGCCCCGCTTTACCGCTAAGGACGTTCCGGTCGTTCATCTTGGAGACGCCAGTTTAACATCTTTTCCCATCATGCCCTTTTGCACCTTACTTCCGGTGGTTGGGGTAAGGAGGGTAGAGGAGGAGTGGAAGGGAGGGAGAGGGGAGGGAGGGGTGAGGGTGGTGGAAGGAGAGGATGGGGGAGGGGGTGTGGGGGAAGGGGATTGAGGGGGTGAGTGTATACATGGGAGTGTTTCCCCCTGCTGTTTTCTGTGTGTGTGTGTGTGTGTCTGTGTGTGTGTGTCTGTGTCTGTGTATGTGTGTGGTTGTGTGCGTGCGTGTGTGTGTGTGTGTGTGTGTGTGCGTGTGTGTGTGTGTGTGTGTATGCGTGTGTGTGTGTGTGTGTGTGTGTGTGTGTACCACGGTGTGTGTGTGTGTGTGTGTGTGTGTGTGTGTGTGTGTGTGTGTGCTCCTGACGAGTATGTTCGTCAGTGGAATATTGTCTTCTAAATGGGATGAAGACAGATCTTTGAGATCAAGATCACGGTCATTATTATTATTATTATTATTATTATTATTTTAATCATGTTTTATTCCTCTTGTGCTGGCGTTCATTACTATTGTTCAACAAAAATCAATTAAAACCATATTGCAAGGTAACACAGAAAGTAACAACTGTACTTCAAACTTGTGGTACACTGATCTTATTAACTTCTTTTTTTTAAATAAATTTTAATTTTTAATTTTCTATCAAGGATCAGCTGTCAATGGTTTAATGACTGTGCCTTCATTACGCTTTTACAAGTTTCCGCTTCATTTTATACGTTTATTACAGTACTGATTCAACTTAAGTACCGGATTCTGTTTAAGTACCGGATATGCAAAACACCCAGACAGCCTTTACTGTTGTTTGTAACATACCTTATGTTATTTTATTACTTATTATTATTTTTTTTTTTTAATATTTATCTTTTTTTTTTTCGTTTTTTTCTCAAGGCCTGACTAAGCGCGTTGGGTTACGCTGCTGGTCAAGCATCTGCTTGGCAGATGTGGTGTAGCGTATACGGATTTGATCGAACGCAGTGACGCCTCCTTGAGCTACTGATACTGATACTGATACTGATACTGTAACATACCGGTAAATACATTGAGATGAAGAAGAAGATGATGATAATGATCATCATCATCATCATCATCATGATCTGACGGGCGCAATAGCCGAGTGGTTAAAGCGTTGGACTGTCAGTCTGAGGGTCTCGGGTTCGAATCACGGTGACGGCGCCTGGTGGGTAAAGGGTGGAGATTTTTACGATCTCCCAGGTCAACATATGTACAGACCTGCTAGTGCCTGAACCCCCTTCGTGTGTATATGCAAGCAGAACATCAAATACGCACGTTAAAGATCCTGTAATCCATGTCAGCGTTCGGTGGGTTATGGAAACAAGAACATACCCAGCATGCACACCCCCGAAAACGGAGTATGGCTGCCTACATGGCGGGGTTAAAAACGGTCATACACGTAAAAGCCCACTCGTGTGCATACGAGTGAACGCAGAAGAAAAGAAGAATCATCATGATCATCATCATGATTTAGTAATAGTAGTACTGTTCCTGTTGCTATTGTTGTCACACTGGAGATACGGATAAAAACAAGAAATAATTCAGTTGGAGCCAGCTTCTCCCCTGTCTGGTCTGTTTTTATTTCTTTCTGTCTTTCTTTCGCTTCAGTTTTCTCTGTATTGTCTGTCTATCTGTATCTTTGTGTGTGTGTGTGTGTGTGTGTGTGTGTGTGTGTGTGTGTGTGTGTGTGTGTGTGTGTGTGTGTGTGTGCGTGTGTGTGTGTGTGTGTGTGTGTGCGTGTGTGTGCGTGTGTGTGTGTGTGTGTGTGCGTGTGTGTGTGTGTGTGTGTGTGTGTGTGTGTGTGTGTGTGTGTGTGTGTCCCTCTCTCTCTCTCTCTCTCTCTCTCTCTTTTACACTCTCTCTCCAACTCTTTGTATATCCGTTTCTCTTCCTCTTTCTACCTCTTTCTCCCGCTCCATCTCACTCATTCAGTTCTAGTAGGGGTCAGCCCGATACTCCCCCGTGTCAATACTCCCCCGCGTCAATACTCCCCCGCGTCGATACTCCCCCGCGTCGATACTCCCCCGCGTCAATACTCCCCCGCGTCAATACTCCCCCGTGTCGATACTCCCCCGCGTCAATACTCCCCCGCGTCAATACTCCCCCGCGTCAATACCCCCCCGCGTCGATACTCCCCCGCGTCAATACCCCCCCGCGTCGATACTCCCCCGCGTCGATACTCCCCCGCGTCGATACTCCCCCGCGTCAATACTCCCCCGCGTCGATCGACACGCTCCCGTTTAGAACTGCACGTGTAGTTGTGTGTCCTATCTGCCCCCATTCCCACCCCCTTTTACTACCTCTGTGTGTGTGTGTGTGTGTGTGTGTGTGTGTGTGTGTGTGTGTGTGTGTGTGTTTGCTTGACGGGATGTACTGTGTGTGTGTGTGTGTGTGTGTGTGTGTGTGTGTGTGTAAAACGGTGCTTGTGTTGGTATATGTGTATGTTTGTACATCCGTTTGCGTTTGTGCGATGTCTGTTGGCTCGTGTCTTCTCTCCGTCTCGGCTGGTCTGTCTGTCTGTCTGTCTGTCTGTCGCTGTGTACATTTGCATAATGTGTTGTGTATATGCTCTCCGGTGACCTGGCGGTGTGTCGTGGTTAATTCATACCTCGTGTTTACCTCAACTGTTTGACCAAAGGTGTGTGTGTGTGTGTGTGTGTGTGTGTGTGTGTGTGTGTGTGTGTGTGCGTGTGTGTGCGTGCGTGCGTGTGTGTGTGTGTGTGTGTTTGTGTGTGTGTGTGTGTTTGTGTGTGTGTGTGTGTTTGTTTGACGGGATGCACTCTGTGTGTGTGTGTGTGTGTGTGTGTGTGTGTGTGTGTGTGTGTGTGTGTGTGTAAAACGGTGCG
>NC_134877.1:32650513-32660513 GCF_041734735.1 Babylonia areolata | reverse complement strand
GCATGCTCAGAGTGTGTTGTGTGTGTGAGAGGGAGAAGAGAGAGAGAGAGTGTGTGTGTGTCTGTGTATGCGTGCCCAGGCCTAGTTGGGCCGTTGCCCTCCCGTTCCCTCCCAACAGTTGAAAGTTGGGACTCGGTGGCTCAACAGTTGTGGCGGCGTTGTGCGCCTCTGTCTCTCTCTGCACCGCAGCTTGTCGTGTTTCCAGCTCGGGCCCCTTTCACTTTTTGGACTGAGCGAGTAGGTCGGTGTCTTTCTTAGTAGGGGGGTTGAGGGAGTTAAAAAGGTGGAGCGTACTTTTTTTTCCGGACAAAATAATGAGCATGTAAACTCCACGGAGACCTACTGATCATCTCTTTTCCTAAACGCAGTGTATATTTGTTTCCTCGCTTTCAAAAACGTATTTGACCAAGGACCAACCACCACCTTACCCACGTTTTCTTTTTTTTTTTTTTTTTTGGTTTGTTTCGGTCAGCAGTGTTCACCGAAGGAGGAGGAAGGGAGGGACCTTGCTGCTGTTGCCTTGCATTGCTGCGCGCGATGGGTCGTCCAGGTCTGAGGGTCGGGGGCTGGAGGTGGGACCGGCGGCCAGACGGACGGACGGACGATGTAGTGGATGCGGAGAGCTCTCTCTAACCCCACTACTACTCTTGGTGGCGTCCCATGCCTGCCTGCTTGCTTGGTGGTGGTGGCAACGGCAGTGGCGGTGGCGGTAGTGGCGGCGGCGATGGTGGTGGTGGTAGTGGTGCAGCATGCGTCACATCTTGTCGGGCGTTGCGGCGGGTCGTGGACGGTCCCTCCGTCTGTCTGCGTGCCTGTCCGCTTGTCTGTCTGTCTGTCTGTCTGTCCGGACACCAGCCACAACCACCACCGTCACCACCACCAGCACCACCAGCACCAGCAGCATCATCACCAGCATCAGTGGTGAGGGCGGCGGGAAGCAGGAGGGAGAGAGAGAGAGCTGACTGACTGATTGACTGACTCTGGGCGGCCCGGCCTGACTGTGGGGTGTTGCGGCCCGCTATACGTGGCGCTGTTGTTGTTATCGTCGGTGAGTTTGGTTTTTTACTTTTGTGTGTGTGTGTGTGTGTGTGTGTGTGTGTAATTTTTGTTGTTGTTTTTTCTTTTTGGTTCTTTTGTTAAAGAAAAGGAAACTGCGTTTATTTATTTATTTGTTCTTTTATTTACCGTTATATTATTTGCTATTATTATTTTTGTTATCATTTTTTTGTATATATATATATAATAATTTTTTTTTTACACATTATTTGCTTGGTTTTTTATGCATTAATGTGTTAATGTGCAGGTATCGGTGTGTGTGTGTGTGTGTGTGTGTGTGGGTGGGTGGTCGTCTTTTATTGTTATGTTTATGTCCTAGGCCCTGGAGTTTTATACATTTGTTTTTCAAGCTTATTTATTTCGCTTTGCAGTATTGTTTGCGCTTTTGGGGTTTGAGTGTGTTTTTTTGTTTTTTGTTTTTTTTTCAATGGCTTGGGTATTTCTCCTATATCTTACAGTTCTCTTTATATCTCTTTCTCCCCCCCTCCCTCTCTCCTTCTATCTCCATCCCTCGTTTTCATTTCCCTAATTTACATTCTTTTGATCAGTTTTTATACAGTTCTTTTTTGCGGATGTGAATTTATGAGGACTCTCTCTCTCTCTCTCTCTCTCTCTCTCTCTCTCTCTCTCTCTCTCTCCGTGTCTCTGTCTCCCTGGCCCTCTCTCTTCTTTTTAAATACTTTTTTCAAGTAGCGTCGCTGGGAACTTCAAAATCTTTGCATGCGCGCGTGCGCACTTTTTGCCGCGTGTGTTGGAACGAGCGAAATCTAATGGGTGTGACTTTTTCGCCCCTGTCATTTGTTAGCGTTGGGAGTGGCACGATCATCAGTCACACCATTAAAAAAAATTTCTGTGACTAGAATTATGTCCCTTTGTCTTTTGCTGCTGCGTTCCTTTGTCCAACAAACTGAAAATAGTGAAATTTTTGTTTTGTGTATTTATTTATGCATTTATTTATGTACTGATTTATCTTTCTTGGCATTACTTCGTTTTTCTTTTGTTACCCATACAAGTAGATGTTTTTCAGTACTCAAGATCCTCTTTCAATACTTAAGATCGTATTTATTTATCAGACGTACTGAATTGTCTATCTCGGTATTACTTTATTTTTCTTTCGTTATCTTCACCAGTAGATAGCTTCAATACTCAAGATCCTCTTTCAGTACTTAAGATCCTTCTTATTTTGGTGAATACTTGAACTGATCATAACGGGGGGGCCAAGAAAGACTCGGAGAGAACCGTCCTTAGTCAGTTAGAGACGAGCTAACTCAGGCGTGAGAAGTTATGGCGATGACGTTGAGTCACCGATGCTGGTTGTCTGGAACTAGTTGCAGCACACGCGGGCCAGAAGCAGTGGCGGGGCCGGGGGTGGGGGTGGGGTGGGGGGGGGGGGGGGGGTCTTCGTGAGAACGCCACCTCAGTGCCACCCACATCAGCGCGGCCCCCCCCCCCCCCCCCGGTCAGAAATGTTGCCGATGCCACTGCCGAGTTCACTACTCTTGAGAATGGCCTGTTCCAGTCACTGGGGTTAATCCCGCTTTCGCCCTTTCTCGCAAGCTTGACTGGTAAATCAAACTGAGCGTCTAGTCATTCGGATGAGACGATAAACCGAGGTCCCATGGGTACAGCACGCACTTGGTGCACTGAAAAATAACCTTGGCATGGCAGCGAAGAGTATTGTCCTCGAGCAGAAAATTATGTTGAAGCAATCTATTCTGATAGGTACAAAATTATTATATGCATGTACTAAAGGCTTGACTAAGCCTGTTGGGTTACGCTGCTGGTCAGGCATTTGCCATGAAGATGTGGTTGTAGCGTAAGACGGTATGGATTTGTCCGAACGCATTGTGACACCTCCTTTAACTAAGAACTGGAGACCGAGAACGACGGAAACTGAAGTTATTATTATTATTATTATTATTATTCCATGGACCGAGCACGGATGCCGCCGCCGGGTGGAAAGAAATCTCTGGGGTTGTCCATCCAAAGCCAGCCAAATATTGTCTTTATCGATAGTCATTCTATCTGGATGACTGGGTTTTTTTTCCCGCTTGGACCGAAAGGAAGAGCTCACGTTGTACACTGACACCCACACATCGACGAAACTCTCTCTCTCTGTCTCTATCTCTGTCCCTCTGTCTCTGTCTCTATCTCTGTCCCTCTGTCTCTGTCTCTGTCTCTCCCCTCCCAATAATGAGGGTAGCGGAAAGCGAAGAGGCGAGTGGGGTGTTCGAGTGTTGAGTGACTTCCGATTTTACCTCAGTAAAAAATATGTAATGATGATGATGATAATAGTAATGATGATAATGATGATGATAATGGTAATGAAGAAGGTCGATATATATTTTTGACGCAAGAAGCGGCCTTTCTGTTAACGATGACATAATAATAATAATAATAATAAAAATAAAGATTGTTTTTAATAATTAAAGGGAAAAAAAACGTTTTTAAAAAGGGAAAGAAAGAAGAGGGAATGAAAAGAATATGACCAAACTTAGGGAAGGAAGGAGGGAGGGAGAAGACACCGAACTCACAGTGTGTCCTGATAACATACTATAGGATTTTGCACCGAGACGATCCCGTCGCTTATCTAAAAAAAGAAGAAAAAGGACATAATCGTCTTCACTACACGTCTCGCCCGCACACGGTCTTTATTGACGTGGGGGAAAAAAAAAGTACCGATACGTGTCGGCGACGCCTTTTATCCTAATGAATAACCGATTGCGAGGGGGCCATTCTATCGAAGGGCAGAATTGTGTGTGTGTGTGTGTCACTCTGTGTGTGTGTGTGTGTGTGTGTGTGTGTGTGTGTGTGTGTGTGTGTGTTCTCCCCAAATCTCATCCGGTAGTCTCTGAGCGTTGGTGGTCTGTGTATAGAAGATAGTTGCCCGTCCTCAGAATGAAAAAAAAACAACCAATTTTGTAGAAAAATCCCGAGTCGGATCGAACTGACGTCATGGATCAGAATGTGGCGCTGCGTTTGTGGCGTTTTGATTTAATGGAAGAACAAGTTAAGTTTCACATAGATATTGAAACATTTATACATATAAGACAGAGAGAGAACTCGGAACTCATAACTGCGAAAAATTAATGTGGTCAACAACAGATAATGATTTTTTTTTTTTAAATTGTAATTTTTTCCCCATCATTTCAACGGTCAGAAACGAAAGCAACACGAGGACAGAGAGAGAGCTAGAGAGAGAGACAGACACAGAGAGAGATGATTCATTTCCTTATCTATTTATTTTCTGTAATGGGATGGCTTGCCTGAAGGCATTTTTGAAATTGGTTCCGGGCATTATCAGATTCTGAGACCGACCTTGTCTCTGGCTCTGTTTATCGCTCTCTCTCTCTCTCTCTCTCTCTCTCTGCCTCCTCTCTCTCTGCCTCTTACTGAGCGGCAAGCGCGTGCGTGCGTGTGTGTGTGTGTGTTGGGGGGGGGGGGGGGGGGGGGGAAATAAGGTTTCAAAATCGTAATTCGCTGCGACTTTCAACTTTTTAAACTGTAGAGTAGAACGTTTCGACTGATTCTCTCGGCCTTCCGTGTTAAGATCTTCATCTCTTTTGTCTGTCATTCTCCACTGCATGATGTCTGTCGGTCTGTCTGCCTCATGTACTATATAATACTCCCTCTCTTTCTCCAAACTCTGTTGTGTGGGAAAGGTTGCGAACATAGAGAAAGGGAGAGAATAAAAACGAAGCAGGAGAGAGAGAGAGAGAGAGAGAGAGAGAGAGAGAGAGAGAGACGTGTTATGTGCTGCGACTGCAAATGGCAAACTCAACTCCCCACCGTCCTCCACCCCCAGCCTTTGTGGTGCCCCCCCCTCCTCCCCCCCCCCTCCTCTAACCCTCTTCTTTCTCTTTAACCCGTTGCCCCCCTCCCTCAACCCCCCCCCCCACACACACACACACACACCCCTCAACCTCCCCAACCTAGCACATCCCTCCACCCTCATCCTCTCTAAACCCCCCACCCCCACTCTTCTCTCTTTCTCTCAATCTCTCTCGTTCGCTCGCTCGCTCGCTCGCTCGTTCTCTCGTGTTTGCCTGGGCCAAGGTAAATTTACTTTCTTCTCCGGTTTAGTTCTTTTCAAAAGGGATGGGAGCCGCCTAGATTCGGTTAGGACGCTGGGAACCTCTTTGTGCTGTCTTTGGCTTAATTTAATTTTGTTCATTTGAGAGAGAGAGAGAGAGAGAGATGGGGGAGAAGGAGCCGGATCGGCAAGGGGGGTAGGGGGTATGTAAGGATTAGGGGTTGTGGGGGTGGGTGGGTGAATGGGTGGTGGTGGTGGTGGGGGGGGGTAAAGATGTTGGGAGGTGGGGGTGAGGGCGTGGGCGTGGGGGTGGGGGGGGGAAGGAGAGTTGATGGATGACTGCACCCAGGGTGAGGGGGATGGATGAGAGAGACTTTAGGTCATTATTCTTGTGGGTTTTTTTTCGTTTTTTTTCCCCCTAGTCTTGTGTGTTTTATTTGTGTTTTGCTCGTTGAAGAGATTATGGTGAAACTGGTTCAAAAAGCTTTAGCCCGTTGCTGAGAATAATAATAGTATTAAAAAAAAAAAAAAAACACACACACCAAAAAAACCCAAACAAACAAAAATCTTAGGTTGAGCGTGTGTGTTTTTTTTCTGTGTGTGTGTGTGTGTGTGTGTGTGTGTGTGTGTGTGTCTGGGGCCTTTGATAATATATGAATAAACCGTCTAGTCTCTCTTTGTGTGTCTCTCTCCTCCACCCCCAACCCCTCTTCTCTCTTCTTACATGTCACACCTCAGTAAGGTTCTCACACGGTATTGATTTCTAGGCAGCCACCTGTTTTTATAGCTTAGGGGGGGGGGGGAAATCCCACCTCCTCCTCACCCCCTCCGTACCTGCCCCAACCTCTTTTGCACTGTGTGTGTGTGTGTGTGTGTGTGTGTCGGTGTGTGCACGCGTGCACGTATCTGTGTGGATGTGTGTGTCGGTGTGTTGGTGTATCGGTGTGTGCTCGCGCGCACGTATCTGTGTGTGTGTGTGTGTGTGTGTGTGTGTGTGTATGCTTAGAACTGTGTGTGTGTGCGCGCGCCTGTGTGTGTGCGCCAGTGTGTGTGTGTGCGTGAACTAGTTTTATCGATGTCGCCGGGACCATAGCCGCGGGCAATACAGGCAGGACTGTGCTCCATCATTCAAAAGAGCTCGTTCAGAGTGGAGAGTCGTTCACGTGTTATGAATTGATCGTGCTTGCTTTTGTGTGTGTGTGTGTGTGTGTGTGTGTGTGTTTGTTTGTGTGTGTATGTGTGTGCGTGTGTGTGAGTGTGTGTGTGTGTGTGTTACCTTTGTCCAAGTGTGTGTGTGTGTGTGTGTGTGTGTATGTGTGTGTGTGTGTGTGTTACCTTTTTCCATGTGTGTGTGTGTGTGTGTGTGTGTCCGTCCATGTGCGTGCGTGGGTGGGTGTGAGTGTGCATCAGTGCGTTTTCTGTAACTTGTCGCAGCTTGCAAGTCTTAATAAATTCACCTGTGGAAACAACGAGAATACCAGTTTGGAAATGCCAATCATGGTACCGCTGCATTATTGATAAATGTCAGTACATTGATTTCACTTGAAGAAAATGTCAGTTTGGAAATATCAAGCATTAATTAAATATGCTACGAAGGACGCAAGCGTGGTGCTGGTTTATTTATTAATAAATGTTAGTGCAATAACTGCATATCTAATAACTTTAGAAATGATGAATTAGATGGATTTTTTTTTATATTATAATGAAGCCCGCTAAAAGTCAGCACAAAATAACGAAGCGGAAGAAAAGATTTGTCAGAACACTAAAGCAGATTTTGTATCACTTCGGAAAACTAATTGTGGCGATTAATCTTTAAAAGCTAAAGCCTTTCAGTTTTGAATGCCATACGCTGATTACTGTCCTTAAGAAATTGGATAAGGGGATTTTGTTGCTCACAAATCTGTTTTTTTTTTTCTTCTTTTTATCTTTTTTATCTTTTTTTTTTTTTTTTTTTTTACTCCAGCAAGCAAGCAAAGGCTAGAAAAAACGTATTAAGCATTCTTTTCTAAAAAGAAAAGAAATGTTTTGTTGTTGTTTTTTTCTGCAGTCGTAGTAACTGAGAAGGTAATAGCATTCATTAATGGCAACAGAGTTGGTAAAAACCGTGAATGATCACAGTGATGCATGTAGACAATCAGAAACCTCTTTTTTTTTCTTAAAAAGTATTAAATCAAAACACTATTAAACAATCTTTTGTTGTAATCATCAGTCTGTGTCAGAATTCATTATGATTCGTTTAAGTTTCAAAAGCCGACCGACAACAAACTTCACATTAGGGTCGGTGGAATGCATGTCAGTTCTAGGCAGCCACTAAGCAGCACCAACACCACCAACACCAACACCAACACCCACCACCACCAACACCACCAACACCCACCACCACCAAAAACAAAAAAGCAAAGATCACTAGTTAACAGCATTCCGCATAAGTAATCAGTTAAAAAAAAAAATGTTTGAAATACGTTTTAGAAAAAAATCAAAACAAAACAACTCCGTTGTCAGTGTCACAGGGGAACACCATGAAGAAAGAAAGGTTTCTGTAGAGGATACATACATATTGGCGCCCGGAGCACTGAAACTGACAGTTGTTGTCTTGGAGAAGACGCTCAATATTCAGGATCCGAAGTGCGTGTGTGTGTACGTGTGTGTGTGTGTGTGTGTGTGTGTGTTCTCTCTCCTTACACGGACTGGGCTAAAAAAAAAAAAAAAAGAAAGGGGATGGGGTGGGGGGTGGGGGGGGGGAGAGAGTTATTTTCAGCATAGTTGTCCGTCTATACCGTCTGTAAGAAACCGCGATACGCCCCCCCCCCCCCCCCCCCCCCCCCCCCCCCCCCGCACACCTCCTCCCCCCCCCCCCTTCCCCAAAAATTCTTTAATAAGGGATGAAGCTGAAAATTCGGCACTGACGATCACCAGTAACATTCTGCTTAACGTCTGTTGGCTTCAAGGCAGTTACTTAAAAAGACTGGCTCAGTGAATTACACACTGAAGGGGAAGACTGAAGAAGAACGAGGCGATGTCGAGGAAAAGTTGAACTGTGGCGACAGCGGCAGAGAGCCTGACGGAAGCGTGTGTCACGTGATCCGTGGACCAGCCAATGGCCGCCACGCGGAGACCTCAGTTGTCCTCGTTGTAAACAAAGTTTTACTGTCAGTCGTCCCCAGAGAAATCATTCTCCCCCCCCTCCCACCAACCCCCCGCATCCCCCCCTAGACTGTTTAATCTCCTTGTTATCAGCAGGTGGGCGTGGCTGGAAAACGTGTGGGGAAGAGATTGGGATCCTGAAATTGATTATCCCTAGGGGGGGTAAAATTAAAGGAATGAGGGGGGGGGGGGGGTGTATTTGCAGTCGTGAGCACCGGTATCACTCTCATTTCCCAATTAACGTGCCAATCAATTAGCCTGTTAACCGAGCGTGCTCTTCATGCTCTGCCTCCCTCTCTCTCCTCCTCCTCCCTGGCTGTGGGTAATCAATTAGAGCGTAACGGGTTACCCAGTTCATTAAATCAGACTGACACACTGCTGACACGTCTGTCTGCATGTCTGCGTGTCTGTCTGTCTGGCCTTGCCTCAGACTGTCTGTGTCTGTGTCTCTCTGTTTCTCTGTTTCTCTCTCTCTCTCTCTCTCTCTCTCACACACACACACACACACACACACACACACAGAGTTTCGCCAATAACACACACACACACACACACACACACACACACACACACACACACACACACACACACTACTTCAAATGTACATATGTTCCCTACTTGCAAAACTTCGTATTTACACACACACACACACACACACACACACACACACACACACACACACGCACGCACGCACGTACACGCACATGTATGCATGTACTCAGAGAAGGAGAGAGGAGTAGGCAGAAGTAAGTAGTATAGAGAAAAAAACAAGATCAGATGAAACGAAACAGCAAGAAAACTGAGGCACATTATACTACAGGTACACTTGACAACCACGGTTTGATTCAGTTTATTTCACATTGTTTCTGTAGCCTAAATATGCGCATAATTTTTTTTTTAAGAAAAAAAGAAAGAAAATGAAACGGAAAGTAAAAGGAAAACAAAGCACTCAGGCAACGTCAA
This sequence comes from Babylonia areolata, assembly GCF_041734735.1. Taxonomy (NCBI): domain Eukaryota; kingdom Metazoa; phylum Mollusca; class Gastropoda; order Neogastropoda; family Buccinidae; genus Babylonia; species Babylonia areolata. Next base: position 32,651,317 of record NC_134877.1, on the reverse strand, counting down.
TAATAAATAATAATAATAATAATAATAATAATAATAATAATAATAATAATAATAATAATAATAATAATAATTATTATTATATTTATATAGCGCTCTTACAGAAACTTAAGATACTTAAAGAAAACAAAACAAAATTGCGTCCCGCCCCACTCCCCCCCAAAAAAAAAACAAAAACAACAACAAAAAAACAAAAACAAAAACAAAAAACAAACAAACCAAAAACAAAACAAAACAAAATAAGCAAAAAGCAAACCCAACAACAACAAAAAAAAACACCACAGATTAAGCGTCAGTCACAGGGCAAAGCGCATAAACTTTGAAGTGGAGGAAAAGTGAGAGAATGAGAAAGCCAAGATTAAAAAAAACAAAACAAAAAAACCAAAAACAAAAACAACACGAACAAAATGATAATTATAAGAACAAAGAAGAAGCTAGGAACAAGTACAGTTTTAGAGGCGAGGGGCTCGTTGAATAGAAACAAGACACAGAAACAAACACAAAAAAAAAACAACAAAAAACCCCACCCCAAATGTCACAGTGTCAAAAAGAAAGAAAAGAAAAAACAAAACAAAAAAACACAGAAACAGAAACAACAAAAAACAAAACCAAACAATTCCCGATCAATACGATAAGGGGGGATAATCAAGAGTAATCAATCAACCACTACACCCCCACACTCCTGCTCCTCTCTCTCACTCTCTCTCCGTCTCTCTCTGTCTCTCTTACCTCCCTCCCTTCCTCTACCCTGTCAATGAATTAATCACGGAAAGCTAATCAGAACGCCAATCAGCCCCCTCCCACCTC
>NC_134877.1:32635513-32645513 GCF_041734735.1 Babylonia areolata | reverse complement strand
ACACGTACGCATGCATGCATGCACACAGTCATTCACTCACTCTCTCACTCACAGAGACATAGTTATTTGTAAAACACACAGACACGCAGAGACTCAGACACATACATACAGACACACACACACACACACACACACACACACACACACACACACACACGGACGCGCGCGCACACACACACACACACACACACACACACACACACATATTAGAGAGAGAGAGACTCAAATATTACACCATTCAACGCCGAATAGATAAAATCCAACCCTCTACAGCAAGTCTGTGTGTGTGTGTGTGTGTGTGTGTGTGTGTGTGTGTGTGTGTGTGTGTGTCTGTTTGTCTGTCTGTCTGTGTGTGTGTGTCCGTGTGTGCGCGTTCTCTTTTGTGCGCGCGTCCCAGCAAACCCAACCCAACCTTTCCCAAACCCAACCCCAACCCCAACCCCAACTCACGCACTCGATGGTATCCAGGGTCCAGTTATTGCTAATGGTCGAAGCCCTAAGACGTGAGACGTGACTGTGTGTGAGAAGGGAGGGATAATGATTTGGGTAGGGCCAGCAATAACCTCACAGCTCCTTCGCCTTCCTTGCCTTTCAGCTCTGGCCTGGCCCGTCTGCCTACCTTCATCTCTCTCGTTTTGATTCCATTGCTTTCCAGGGCTTCTCTCTCTCTCTCTCTCTCTCTCTCTCTTCTCTCACTCTCTCACTCTCTCTCTCTCTCTCGATATCTTTGAGTGACAATCCATTTAAACGCGCGCAAGCGCGTGCGCAGACTTGTCCGCGCATAATTATGCTACTTTGTGGGTATACAGTCATGCGAGCTGGAACTTGAAAGCGTGTTTTCGCGCGCGCGTACTTTGTAGTTGTACGCTTTGAAGTACACGTATTCAGGCACATGAGGGGACACAGCTCGCGCTCGCGTGCGCGCACACTAGATACACACACACACACACACACACACACACACACACACACACACACAGAGGAACGCTCGCAGAATAGCACGCACGTGCACGCATGCATTCTCTCTCTCTGTCTCTGTCTCTGTTTTTCTGTCTGTCCGTCCGTCTGTCTTTCTGTCTCTCTCTCTCTCTCTCACACACACACACACACACACACACACACACACACACACACACACACACACACACACACACACACGCACATTGGAAATCGATAAGGCACTAACAAAGATCAGCAAATATTGAACAACCAGACAAAATAAAAATCCATTGAAGGACTTGTTAGACTGTACCAGAGATCGCTGTGTGCAGACATTCCAAGTGGAGGATCACCACAAATCATCGGGGATCCTATCATTGATTTTTGGCTCGATTGATCTGGCAGCGTTATAGAGGTAACTGGGATGCTTGTTTTGTTTGTTTTTGTTTTTTTTAGGGGGTGGGATGGGGTGTGGGGTGGGGGTACATATGAACGTTAGTTTACTTCGGTAACCAACGACTATCTTCCATATTCTTATTGTTTCGTGAATGCATGGTTGACATTCAATAACCAATACCTAAGCCTCCCTCCCACCCCATGTATATATATATATATATATATATATATATATATATAGAGAGAGAGAGAGAGAGAGAGAGAGAGAGAGAGAGAGAGAGATGGGGTTTTTTTTCTGGAGTGTATGATCAATACTGGTTCGGTTACCACGCACGTATAAATGTACCCTTAGATTTTTTCACTTTGAAGAAGTGATAAAGATTTAATATTGGTGCCACTTGTGTTGTGTCGTTTCAACCACTACGGTTTCTTCATTTTACACGCTTGTGTCGCTCCTAGGTTTAGTCATATTAGGGGGAATAGAATAAGTGTTCGATTTCGGTTTGTGTGTTGTTGTTGTCAATGTGGTGTGTTAATTTTCCACTGCAGTGCGCTCTTCTTTTTGTTTTTGTGTCTTATTGTTGCTGTTGCTGTTGTTGTTGTTGTGTGTGTTATTTTCGTATTGAGGGAGAGGATAATTGTCTTAATTTCGGTACTTGTGGGGTTTTTTTGTTTTGTTTTTTTGTTTCAGTAGTGTCATGTTAATGAATCATTATGATTATGTAGTGTGTTCATTTTCCATTGCATATAATTACGAACTCGCATTTTGTTTCTTATCTTGGGGGAGAGGATGTCTATCTATCTATCTATCTATATATCTGTCTATCAATCTATCTATCTGTATTATATTGTATTATATTATATTATATTATTATTATATTATATTGTGATAGATAAAAGAAGAAAGAGAAACACCCGTAGGTGCAGGGGAGGACCCAGACAAGCACTGCCTCCACCCGCCCTTGGAACACTCCTGCACCACCCCTGGAGGCCTGCGCTGTGTTCACGATGGGTGCAGGCACGCACAGGCCACTCCATTATATTATATTACATTATATTATATAATATTGTGGTAGATAGATATATAGATATAGATAGGTAGATATATATATTTTATTATGGCAAGATGGGTGAGAGAAGTCATCAGGAAGTATTTCCAGGGACGTGGAGGGAACACTGGGGGCCCATGGTGCTGTCTATCCCGTTTCCCGGCAGTGTCCGCCCTGCTTCCTGACAGCTGGCGTTACCATGGCCACGGCCAACTCTGTCAGCACAATATCGGAAGTAATATGTCGGTCGGGCGAGTTGGGGGAGTTGGGGGAAAGTGAGGGGGGTGGGGGGAGGTGTGGGCTGAGGGGGGGGGGGATATCAGTGTGGATTGGGGGTAGGGGTGGGGGGTGGGGGGACGGAGGAGTTTGGAGGCGGTGAAGGCAGTGGGAGGTGTAGGTGGTAGCATGGGAGATTGGAGGTGTTGGGGTGTGGGGTGACTTCGATGGGGGGAAAAAAAAGGGGGGGGAGGAGTTGGGGGGAGGGGGAGATAAGATGATATAGATGGATTGTCTTCTTCCTTCCAGCATCTTTGTTTCTGACTCTCTGTATATCTGTCTCAGTGTCTGTCCGTCCGTCTGTCCGTCTGTCTGTCTTTTTCTCTCTCGCGCTCTCTCTCATGGATTCGTTCTGTCTGTCTTTCCAATTCTTTCTCTCTCTCTCTCTCTCTCGCTTACTCCACCCTCCTCTCTTTCTTCTCTCTGTATTTTTCTCTCCATCCTTCTCCTCTCCCCTCTCCCTCTCCCCCCCTCTCTCTGTCTCTCTCTCTCCTCCCCCCCCCCCCCCAGTCTCTCCTTCTCTCTGTCACTCTCATTCATTCTCTGTGTCTCTGTCTCCCCTTCTTTCTCTCTCACTCTCCCCGAGAATCAATCCTCTCTAAGGAATCTGTGTTAAACGGAGACCTGACCTTGTGTTTAGAGGAACAATTCCCTCGCCCTCTCATCCACGTCTCCATCCCCACCAAGCTTTTTTAAGTTGTTTGTTTGTTTGTTTGTTGTTTGTTTGCATGCTTCCCTCAAACCATATGCTGGAAAGATCGTATGCTTGCTTCTAGAGAACGAAGCGTTGCAGCTGGGTGTGTCGTTTGTCATTGTTTCCAATAACACCGTAATGGGCTACAGAAGATATACATACTGGTTGGGAATAATTGTTTGTATGTTTGATGGTGGTGAAAGAGAGTGCTGATTTCCTGACATTACCTCCCCCACTGTTGTGCTCTGTTCTTGAAGAGGATTCTGTCCCTTGAGGTTTTTCGTGGATAAGCAAATTGTCAAAGGTTTTGCCTGAAAAAGAAAGAAAGAAAGAAAGAAAAAAAAAAGATGTTATCTGTCAGACTGGTTCCTCCCCGAAATCCCCAAAGCTTGTTGTCACATGGACTTGGACATCTGCAGAAAAGGAGAGGAACAAAATAAATAAATAAAGAAAGAAAGAAAGAAAAGGGACTGCACCATTTTTTTTTCTTTCTCCAGAAAAAAAAAAATTTGTTTGATTGAAAACTTCGTGAAATTTCCTTTGGTTGTTTAGCTTTTTATTTTTATTTTTAACTGACCAGAATACATGAACACAATAAGGGCATAAAACATTACATTACACATATGTTACGAAACGTGAAGTGGTAATATATCAAGATAAAGAGGCTGGTCTTTCACATTTCGCCTTCCAAAACAATGCACCAAATACAGAATCAGCAAAGTGCCATCCGATAAGAACACACATTTTGTCGGTGAAAAAAAAAGAAGAAAAAAAAAATCTCCAACCCTTTACTGGCACCTTTACATGTCAGTCGCTGTTTAGCTATTTTACACACACACACACACACACACACACATATATATATATATATATATATATATATATATATATATATACACATATCACACACACACACACACACACACACATACATATATATATATATATATATATATATATATATGTTCATGAGAAAAACAGGCCAGTAATCAACGAAACACACACACACACACACACACACACACACACATATATATATATATATATATATATATATGTGTGTGTGTTTGTGTGTGCGTGTGATATGTGTATATATGTGTGTGTGATATATATATATATATATATATATATATGTGTGTGTGTGTGTGTGTGTGTGTGTGTTTCGTTGATTACTGGCCTGTTTTTCTCATGAACATTTTGCCCGTGTAACACATTTTCTAGCGAAAACGAATTGAAAACACATAGATAATAACAGTTGAGTAAAACACAAAAACGAAGCAGAACAATAACAACAACAACGAGAACAACAACAACAACAAAACAAACGCAAACTAAAAACACGTTGGTCAAGTGGTCAAGCCTTGAGAAAGCTTGGTGGGGGGAAGAAATTCAGTGTATTGTGAAGATGTTAACTCTCTCCATACGAACGGCGAAAGAGACGACGTTAACAGCGTTTCTCCCCAATTACCACCATCAAAATATTACCAGCGGAAGGCTCTTACACTTAAGAGGTGAATGTTGACAAAGAATACCACAATTCTGACGACGGAAGCTAAAGCTTGGGTCATTGAGACACCCACTGGACATCCGAGGTGTCTGTGGAGAGGAGAAGAGAGGACTGGCCGTACTGAGTGAGTTAACCAGCACTGTGTGGTGGGGACTCTTAACAAGCAGACAGTTTACATGGATTGTACAATATTCACGTTCGCTCAAAACTTGAAAATTAAAGAGTTGAAGAATATAATGCAATGGTCACATGTGAAATACGCAGTTTCAAGACAAAATGGCTACCATATTTACCTTTGTTTGAAACCAATATGTGAGACACCTTTATTAACAGTTAAGATACTCAAATATGTAAATCTCCAAGATGCTTTTGTATGAATTAACAGTGCATTTTTCAAATGTTTTGTTGTTGGTTGAAGAAAGTAATCATTGTGTAATGTTATATAGAAATGATATACTTCGGGTGGAATGGTATTTTTTTGTTTGTTTGTTTGTTCGTTTTGTGTGTGTGTGTGTGTGTGTGTGTGTGTGTGTGTGTGTGTGTGTGTTGTGTGTGTGTGTGTGTGTGTGTGTTGTGTGGTGTTTTTTGAGGATATATTCAAATGACCTATATACTTGCATTGCAGTACCTATTCTCACTATCATGTATGTCGTCATGTCTTTCTGCACCTTCTTATGTTTCATTTATTATGTACTCTTTCTTATCCTGTTTATGTATTTAATTTATGTATTTAAGTACTTATGTTAAAGTCTTAACTCCCGAGAGCAAGGTTTCGGTTGCGCCCCTTTTCTCTGCATTCAAATTTTGTATTACGTGTAGCTGACACATTTTGTACTTTCCAAAGTCAATTCAGGTCTAGATTGGAAGCTGCTAGGCAAATCTCGCTCTCTGCCATAAATGAAGCCAAACCGTAGCTTTATTAGGCTTTTATTTTGAATAAACCTTCACCGACGTCACAGTGTCAGACTCTGGTGAGAAACTGGCTTGATTCAAATCGCCCGCCATTTATAGTCCGGTTCAGGCTTTAAATGTATATGTGTAAACAAAATTGAAAATTAAATAAAAGGTTTTTTTTTCAATAAATAAAAGAGTTGCTGAATTGAGATGGGGGTGCAGACAGGGAGACATGGCAACACAAGATGAACCGAAAGAGATGATCAGTATCAGTATCAGTAGCTCAAGGAGGCGTCACTGCGTTCGGTCAAATCCATAAACGCTACGCCACATCTGCCAAGCAGATGCCTGACCAGCAGCAGTAACCCAATGCACTTGATTAAAGAAAGAGACGAGTAAACAGATAACTAAAAAAAAAGAAAAAAAAGAAAAGAAAAGAGTTGCATGTTTTTGAAGAAAACAAATCACCCCCAAAACAGAAGTAAATCAATGACAAGATTATACTTAAGTGGACGTGCAAGAAATAGATAAAATATTATGGTCTAGCGTGGGGAATCATGTCCTGTCGACTTTTCTTCTTCTTCTTCCTCTTCTTCTTCTTCTTCTTTTCCCAAAGGGTTTGTCTGACTTTCCATTAAAAAAAATGTTTATTGTTTGTTTTTCCTCATGGAAGGTTTATTTGCCAAATTTAAACAGTTTGATTTTTTTAAAATTTTATATAACTCTTACTCTGTTGGACAGTTTTGTTAAATGGGATTTGTCCAGTTGAAAGTTTTCTTTGAAGTGGCTGTGTGTTGGAGCGTGTAGGGTTGGCAACGGGGGTGTGTTGGCCACTGATTTTATCAGACCACTTCGCCCATATCTGACTCAGCTTGTCGTGTGTCTTCCCGTGGAGGGCTGCTGCACGTGAACTTTGGGTCTTTTGTGTGCTATCTGATACAGAGCACCATGGTTGTCTGTTTCGAGGAATCACAATGCTATCTGATACAGAGCACAGTGGTCTGTTTGAGAGGAATCACAATAGTTTGTTGGGGTGAGGGGTGTATAGATAGGGGAGGGGTGGTTTTGGGTCGTTCGTCTTCTGTGTGTGTGTGTGTGTGTGTGTGTGTGTGTGTGTGTGTCTCTCCCTGTCTCTGTCTCTCCCTCTCTCTCACTCTCTGTGAATCTTTCTGTCTCTGTTCGTCCGTCCATGCATATGTCTGTCTTTCTGTCTGTCTCTGTCTCCCCTCTCCTGTCTGTCCCCGATTGCTGATAGTATCACTGTTTCACCCTCTCTGTTTTCCCGAAATACCCCGGTATTTTTCCTTTCTACCCCCCCCCCCCTCTCTCTCTCTCCCTCTTTCCTCTCCTCATTCCCCTTTCCCGCTCCTTCCCCTCCCCACTCTGTCTGTCTGTCTGTCTGTCTGTCTGTCTCTCTCTCTCTCTCTCTCTCTCTATATATATATATATATACCTCCTTCCCTCTCCCTTCTCTCTGTCTCTATGTCTCCTTCACTCTCTCATTCTCTCTCACTCGCTCTCTCTCTCTTCATATCCCCGTCTCCCCCCCCCCCCCCAACGCCCCCCCCCCACCCCCATCCCCTGCCCCCGCCCGTCTCCCCGCCCCCTCTCTCCCTATTCACCCTGGCGTTCACGCAGAGATCGCAGTGTCACGTGATCGACTGTCAGCAGTGATTGGCTTGGCTTGCTGAAGGGTCATCCTGACCTGCACTCATTGACATGGCCGTCAAAGGTACATGTATCGCCTCAAGGGAGGCGACAGAGGTTGGACGCGATAGATTATGATGGTTTTACCACACCTACATTTATATATATATATATATATATATATATATATATATATATATATATATATATATACGAAAACCACCCTCCTCCACCCTCACAACTCCCACCTAATGCATTTTTTCCCTTCTTCTCTTTCTTGCCTTTCTCTCACTCCTACCATCTCTCTCACTGTTTGTGTGTCTGTCTCTCTCCTTCTCTGTCTCCCCCTCTCTCATCTCTCGTCTCTCTCTCTCTCTCTCTGTCTCCACCCCCTCTCTCCTCTCTCTCCCCCTCTCTCCCTCCTCCCTCTCCCTCTCTGTCTCCCCCTCTCTCCTCTCTCTCTCTCTCACCCCTCTCTGTCTCTCTCTCCATCCATCTCCCCCCCCCCTCTCTCTCATCTCTCTCTCTCTCTCTCTCTCTCCCATTCTGTCTTCCCTCATCCGTGAAGGGTTAGGGGTTTATGGCCCGGAAAGGATAAATCAACTGAGTCTGAGTCTCTCCACTGCCTCACTACTCCCCGGCTCTTACTCCGCCACCCCTCTCTCTCTCTGTCTGTCTCTTTGTCTGTCTGTCTGTCTGTCTCTCTTTCCTCTCTTTCTCTCCACCTTTCACCTTCTCTCTTCTCTCCACCCCCCCATCCCCCGCTCGCCACCACCCCCCGCCCCCTTTTTATTTCTGTCTTCGATTTTTGTGCAAGTGTTTGTCCCTCTGTCTGTCTGGTTTTCTGTCTTATCTATTCCCCTCCTCACAAGCGCCTGTGTCTTCTCTCTCCTTCTTTCTCTGTTTATCTATCTGTCTCTCCCACTCACAAGCGCCTGTGTCCTCTCTTTCCCACTTTGTCGGCCTGTCTATCTCCCACCTCCTCTCTCCCTTCCTCAGCCCCTTTTGTGTGTGTGTGCGTGTGTGTGTGTGTGTGTGTGTGTGTGTGTGTGTGTGTGTGTGTGTGTGTGTGTGTGTTTTGTGTTTGTTTTTATTTTTTCTTCCTTGTGTAGATATCCACAAACACCAATTTCTGTCTGTCTGCCTCCCCTCCTTCCCCCCCCCCCACCCCCACCCGCCATACCCTACCCACCACCTCACTCTCACATTGTCTCTGTCTCCTCCCTCTCCCCCACACCCTCTCTGTCTTTCATTCTCTCAAACCCCTGAACCCCCACCCCCACCCCCACTCCCCCATTTCCTGTTGGTTAATGTTATTGCTGAGCTCATTGTGTCAGGGTGTGACGTAATCATTAATTTGTTTAAAAAAAAAAAAAAAAAAAAAAAAGCGTAGTGAAGTGCAAGACTGACGTGCACTTTATTGCAGTGTGGAGAAATGTCCCTTTGTCTCTGTCTCTTTTCTTCACCTCTCTCTCTCTCTCTCTCTCTCTCTCTGTTTTCAAATGATCACCTGTTTGCACCCTTAATGAGGGCACATTAGACGGTATTTAAATAAAGTTTTGTTCTGTATGTCTGTCTGTCTGTCTCTCCCCCCCCCCTCTCTCTCTTACCCTCTCTTTTGTGCCTTCTTTTTCCTCCCTCTTCCCCCCACACTCTCTCTTTCTCCCTTCCTCTCCCCCCTCTCTACCTACCCGCCCTTCTGTTCTTCCCACCCCATCCTCTCTCTCTCTCTCTCCCTTCTCCCGATCTCTCTCTATCTCTCTTTCTGCCTCCCCCTTCCCCTTCTGTTCTCCCCACCCCCACTCTCTCACTCTCTCTCTCTTTCTATCCATCTCTATCTCTCGTTCTGCCTCCCCCTCCCCCTTCTGTTCTCCCCACCCCCACTCTCTCTCTCTCTCTCTTTCTATCTATCTCTATCTCTCGTTCTGCCTCCCCCTTCCCCTTCTGTTCTCCCCACCCCCACTCTCTCAATCTCTCTCTTTCTATCCATCTCTCTCTCTCTCTTTCTGCCCCACCCTCTCAGCCCCTCTTTCTGGTGCATTACGTGACCTGAGAGATCGATGTATTCACAATCACACATTACGCACAGTTCAAACTGCGGTCACTTCGCAGAATGTATAAGCTGGCTAATTCCTCTGATCTGTGTGTGCGTGCACGCATGTGTGTGTGTGTGTGTGTGTGTGTGTGTGTGTGTGCGTGCGTGCGTGCGTATATGTGTGTGTGCGTGCGTGTGTGTCGTGTGTGTGTGTGTGTGTGTAAGCGCGAGGGTGCGTGCGTGCGTGCGCGCGTGGTTAGTTCATGTGAGTTAGTACATACATGTATGCATTCACGTGAGAGAGAGAGAGAGAGAGAGAGAGAGAGAGAGAGAGAGAGAGCTCTCCCTCTCTCTCTCTCCCCACACACCGCCCTCCCTCCCCTTTATCCAAAGGTAGTGGCATTGTCATTTTCGCTGAGGTCAGTGTTAGGAAAAACGTCGCGTCGATAATGATTATTATGCTGGAGCGGATTTCTTTCCACACCAGTGGTTCAGATACCAGGGCTTTCCGCGCGAGAACTCTGTTGTTGAAAACTGTGAGACGAGACATTAATCTGCAAATA
>NC_134877.1:32625513-32630513 GCF_041734735.1 Babylonia areolata | reverse complement strand
AAAAAAATTATTCATTTATTTATTTATTTATTTTTGCGGGTTGGGTGGGAGGTGGGTTACTTCTTCTTGTTTCTTTGTTTTGATGTTAATATTGTTGTTTTCTTCTTCTTCATCCCCCCCTCCTTCACCTTCTCCTCCCCCACTCCTCGTCCTGCTCTTCCTCGTCCTTCCCTTTTTTTCTTCTTCTTCTTCTTCAAGAAGTTTATCAATTGTGATGTCTTTGTCATGATTTTTTTACTTTCCGGACGCATGTATGCGCATGTCAGCAACCCGTCTGAAGTCGTACTTCCGTTTGTTTTTGTTGTTGTTTTTTCACAGGAGGAAAAACAAAAAAGAGGGGGGGGGGGGGGGGGGAAGAGGTATATAACCTATCTTGAGAGAAAGGTAGATTGCTTCGGTTCGGTTAGGGTTTGGAGGGGGCAGTTAGGGAATAGATACGAGGATGGGCTGAACGGGAGTGGTTCTTTTAGAAGCAGTAATTTTTTTTTTTGGGGGGGGGGGGGGGGGGGGGGGGGCTGTTTTGTTGTTGTTGGTTTTTGTGGGAGTTTTTTTGCCTTTTTTTTTACTCGTTAATTCTGTTTAAGCTCGTTATCTTTTTTGCTTTTTTTTTTTTTCGCCCCTCCCTGTCTGTGACAGATTTCGTGGTGAACTCGTTATCACAGGAAGAGCAGGAGACACAGGACTGCTGAGTCCACTCCCGTCCCCTCACCACCGCCACCCACATCTCCCCATTCACCGCTCCCACTCCCCTTCCCTCTCCCCACTTATCTTCATTATCACCCCGTCCAAGTACCTTCGTTTAGGTTGTTTTGGTGTGGTAGGTGTGCTGGAGGATGTTTGAGTGTGTGCGTGCGTGTGTGTGTGTCGCGGGTGTGTGTGTCGCGGGTGTGTGGGGGATGTGGGGGGGGAGGGGGGGTAAGGGAGCTAGGGGTGGAGATGGAGAGTGCGTGTGAAAGGGTATTGGTGGTTGGGGTGGGTGGAGAGATGGCGGAGTGGGTCCACGTGGGTGTGGGTGTGGGTGAGAGAGGTGAAGGATGAAAGCGATGGCCAGGCCTCGTGGGCAGCTTCTGTCTGTACAAGCCGCTTGTCTTGTCTTGTCTTCCTGGTGGGTCTGGCGTTCGTTTGTTTCATTGATCTGTCTCTGTCTCTGTCTCTCTGTCTGTCTCGGCCCTCTGTCTCTGTCTCTCTATCTCTCTTTGTGTGTCTCTGTCTCTCTCTGTCGCTCTCTCTTTGTCTCTCTCTCTCTCTCTCTGTCTCAGCCCTATTTCTCTCTCTTTCTCTCCCTGTCTCTGTCTCTCTCTTTGTGTGTCTCTGTCTCTTTCTGTCGCTCTCTGTGTCTCTCTGTGTCTCTGTGTCTCTCTCTTTCTCTCTCTCTCTCTGCCTCTCTCTCTCTCTCTTTCTCTCTCTCTCTCTCTCTCACTCTCTCTCTTTATCTCTCCTTCTACCATGGTCTCCCATTCCCCAAAGGGACTTTGTTTTGGATCCATCGAATGTCCCCTCCACCCAGCCCCGCTATTCTCTCTCTTTTGTTTGCCTGTCTGTTGGTCCCTTTTCTTTTTTTTCTTTCTTCGCCCCCCCTCCCCCCTCTCTGTCTGTCTGTTTGTTTGTCCGTCTCTGTCGCTGTCTACTTCTGTCGCCCCCCCCCCCCCCCAACCCCCCCTCTCTCTCTCCCCGTTATACCTGTTCGCCGCTCAACGTAACGACAATGATAATAATAATAATGATGATAAGGATAATAGTGCTAACATAGCCCCATTCTCTCTCTCTCTCCCTTTCTCTCTCCCTCTCTCCTTCTCTCTCTCTCTCTCTCTCTCTTTCAGGTTTTGCTGTGCATGATTTGCATTATTCCACATAGTATGATATAAGAGATAGGAGAGAGAGAGAGAGAGAGAGAGAGAGAGAGAGAGAGAGAGAGAGAAAAGAAAACACTCCCGACTCTTGGGACCAATCAGAAAATGTTTTGACCGCTTTTAGCCAATCAAACGCCGGCTGACGTCATTCGTTTGCTTATCTCTTCATCGCAGCTCGAGAGGATGGCAATAACGGTTGTTTTTTTTTTTTTTTTTTTTTTTTTTTTTTTTTTTTTTTTTGAACGGACATTCCTTTCTGCGAAAGGGGAATGCGTGGAAGAGGAACTCACTCTGGAACACTTCAGTGCCAAATTCAAACTAATTTATATCCTGGTCTGTTTTTGGCTTTGTTTTTGTGCTTGTTTGTTTCTTTTTCTTTTTCTTTCATTCTCAGTGGTCTTCTGAGTTAAGCCTGTACCGGTCTGTTGCTGTGTTGTTTAGGGAGGTTATTCCATTAAAATCATTTTTGTTTTCCACGTATCTTTACATTTGATGGTATTTTAATGTTTTTACGTATTTGTTTTGTTTTAGATGTTTCATTCAATTAAATATCTATATATCTGTCTATCTAGATATATATTTAATAAACCTAGCAAGCTAGGGTAGGGTCTGAAGGCATGACCAGCGCGAGGTTTAGTGCGAGGTCAGTTTTGAAAATCTAATGCAAGCAGTTGTGGTGTAGTGAAAACGGATCAGTCCGTACGCTGTGCTGTGACATGTTGAAAACGGAAAAAAAAACCCCACCAACTGCTGTTCAGTGTTCCGTTGCAGTTAACTGTTGCGTTGCTGTTGTTCTTCTCACTACTGCGTCGTTGAAGGGTTTGGGGTTGACAGAACTGCAGTGTTCTGATCGTGTGACTGTATTTCTTTTTATCACAACAGATTTCTCTGTGTGGAATTCGGGCTGCTCTCCTCAGGGAGAGCGCGTCGCTATATACTATACAACGCCACCCACTTTTTTGCTTTTTTTTTTTCCTTGCGTGCAGTTTTATTTGTTTTTCCTATCGTTTGGTTTTAAAAAACAGCAACATAGTTTTATTGTGGGAAAAGCAAAAATAAAGACGTGCTAAAAACATTACAGACAGAGCAATAGGCAGCTGCTGTTAACAGTCTCTACTCTCTCCAAAATAGCCTCTACTCTCTCCAAAAAAAAACCCCATTAAACATAACATCCCTTCGGTCAGTAGCAGAGTTCAATGGGTTATGTAAACACCACCACCACCAACACCAACAACAATGACACCGACTACAAGGACAACAGTATACCCAGTGCAAAATCGACCCGAGCGGCGCTTACACAACGGGTGAAATCCGACCTTTGCATCTGACGAAAATGACCTGCAAGACAGAAATTGCAGAACGAGAAACATCAGAGGAAGGGATTTTATAAAGAGAAAAGATAGAAATCGACGGGGAAAAAAGCCACCCCCCCTCTCTCCCCTCAAAAAACGAAAACAAAACACACACAAAAAAACCAACCCAACCCCCCTCCCAAAAACACCAACAAAATATCCACCCCATTAAAAAGAAAGGGGGCAGTGAAGGGGGAGAGGGAAAGAAGAGAAGGATGAATGTTTGTGGGGGTTGGGGGGTTTGGGGGGGGGAGGGTGGGGGCGAGAAACCGATTAGACATCACCCATCATTTAATTATCGGGTCCTGCTCGGATTTCACTGGTGTGTCTGCTCAGTGAGGGGGAGGGGGGGGGGGGGAGGAACATAATTTGGGGGTGTCACCGGCCATCGGCTCATCTGGACGGTTGTCTATCGATCGGCTTTACCTCCCCTTGGGTGATCGATACAGTAGCCTGGGGGCCGGGACCTGGCTGCCCCTCCCTCCCCTCTCTCCCTTCCTCCCTCCCTCCTCCCTCCCTCCCTCCTCCTTCCTTGGCACGTCCATTCCTGGCTGTTATCCTTTTTTTGTGGTGAACCCTCCCTCTCCTCCTCTCGGTCCTCACTCCTGCCCCCTACCCACGATTTTATTATTATTATTATTATTAAAAAAAAACAAACCATGATAACCTCTTGTTAGATAAGAGTGACAAACACACACACACACGCGCGCACACACACACACACAAAGAAAAAAAAGAATGAAAAAAGAAAGAAAAGGCCTAGAAATCAAGAAAAATCAACACCCATTATGTTTATATGGGGAAAAAAATACATCGTTTACATATGAATTAAAGGAGGGAGGGTGGCTGTTTTTACAACAGAGGCATTGGCGCTCTCTCTCTCTCCCTGTCACCCCCCCCCCCCCCCTCTCTCTCTCTCTGTCTGTCAGATATGTTTTACACATATCATAATATTTGAATAACAGATTAACTGTTCATGTGAAAGAGAAAAAAGTTTGCCATCATTCTAGTTCATTGCTGAACCTGGCTGGTGTCCAGTGGATTTTGGCAAATCGTTTATCTCACGCTCAGATGCTTTTGAAAGGAAAACGTGGGTTTGGAAGGATATATATATATATATATATATATTGTTTTTAGATTTAGAATTCTGGATTATTTAAACGTGCAGTTTCGCGAATGTAAGCACGAAGTCAGATCAACTTACTGTTATTGTGTGTCTTCCACACCCAAAAAATTGGCAATAACAATCGTGAAATATTGTCATTGCGAAACAAAAATCGCGTGTGTTTTTATTTTGTTTCATTTAATTATTATTATTATTATTTTTATTTCATCGTTGATCAAATTGATAGCTGGGTTCTCAGAAAACAACAACTGATAGATCTCTATGTGGGCTCTTCCTTCACCCCTTTCTCTTTCCGCTGCCCCCCCACCCCACCCCCCAGCCCTCCCCCACCGTCCCCCCCCTCCCAACCCTATACTGTTTATTGACCTCTTCAGAGTTTGTATGGAAACGTTTTTACACTCTGGAATTTATACAAATAATAATGCCAGGAGACGATATGATTAACAAATAGTTAAGAGTGGTAACTCTCTTCATTACACAAGGTACACAACTTCAAGTCAGTGATGCTTACGCTACCGATTCAGGCTAGCACACAGGTAAATATAAGGTACATTGGAACAAACCCAGACACTTCATCAAAAAGGAAGCGCCGGGCCTGTCCTTATACCAATCATTGACATGTGCACACAGCAGCAAAGACAAGAAATGTGCAAACACAAATTAGCTTTTATT
>NC_134877.1:32595513-32620513 GCF_041734735.1 Babylonia areolata | reverse complement strand
CTATGTGTCTAGTTTAACATGAAAAAAGAAAGGAAAAAGAAAGAGTTCAAAATCGTACGAGGTGTGAGATACAAAGATAGAGTGGTTCGCTAGACAGCTAACTACATTGTCAACTGAAAGCCAGATAACCAAATTCAATCTTTCGCTCTCCCTTTGCCCCCTCCCCGCACCACCATTCTGTGATTGTGGTGTGTGTGTGTGTGTGTGTGTGTGTGTGTTGTCTGTACAAGGTAAAGGAAGGGGGGCGGTTGCGCATAAAAGAAGATTAATTAAGATCAGTAACCATTCGATTTGAGTCTCCGGGTTACGATTGTAGCACGTGGGAAGGTTATTAAATTTTGTAAATCCCCATCAATGAAAAACAACAGGAGCAGCAGCAGCAGCAGCAGGAGCAACAACAAAAACAACAGTTTAATTGTCCGTCTCCTGAACGCCAGTCAACTCAACTGGCAACAACAACAACAACAACAACAACAGCAGCAGCAGTAGCAATCATCACAACGACAACAACAACAACAACACTTTAATTGCCCGTCTTCTGAACACCAGCCAACTCAACTGGCAACATCAACAGCAACAACAACAACAACAACAGCAGCAATCATCACAACAACAATTACAACAACAACAACAAGCAGCAACGAAAACAGTCATCAAGGAATTACATTAATCTAATTGTCCTTTCTTCTGGACACTAGTCAACTAACTGGCCAAGATAAACTGAAGGCTAGGATCAGCATATGTTTGTTAAAATTCTTTTGTTTTTCCGTCACAGACTAATCATCAAAGAATTGCATTAATCTAATTGTCCTTTCTTCTGGACACCAGTCATCTAACTGGCCAAGATAAACTGAAGGCTAGGATCAGCATATGTTTGTTAAAATTCTTTTGTTTTTCCGTCACAGACTAATCATGAATTGTGTCCCCCATTGAGGCTCGATACACACAGTCGCGAAACGACCTGTGGCGTCAGAAGGAAATGGGGATGCTCCCGGTGGGCTGTCCTGGAACACTTCTTGTAGGAAGGCCTGGGGTTTGCGTGAGCGATCTTTTTTGCAGCACCAAGTTTGCTTAAAAGAGTTGAGAATGTTGTTCCTGTGTCTGTGGAACTGATGTAGACTTCGGACAATTCTGTACGCTAACACTGGCAAAAAAAAAAAAAAAAAAGGAATCGTGCAGGCGGCGCTGGCCCGATCTGTATTCTCTCTCTCTCTCTCTCTCTCTCTCTCTCTCTCTATATATATATATATATATATATATATATGTGTATAATTGCTAACAATGTTACAAGCAAATTAACCCCCTCTCTCTCTCTCTCTCTCACTCTCTCCCTCTCTTTGAGTTTGCGTGTGTGTGTGTGTGTGTGTGAGTATGCGCGCTCGCTGGTGTAGTGTGTGCGTGTTGTAGGTGTGTATGTGTATGGGGAGTGTGAACGTGTGAACCTTTCCTTTACCAGAACTTGTCACTAACAACTATTGCGTGTACATTTCCAGGGGGAGAGAACTGGACGGAAGAGAGGACAGAACTGCTCACTGACTTCCCCCCACCCCAACCCAACCCCTTTCACCAATGAATTGATCACACAGGTCAGTGACACAGTTGATAACAACGACCCTCCTCTGTCTGTCTATATTTTTCACCCTGCTCGTGTCAGCCTCTCGTGGTACCACCTCAGTGTGTGTGTGTGTGTGTGTGTGTGTGTGTGTTTTCTCTCTCTCTCTCTCTCTCTCTCTCTCTCGACACAGACAGACACACACACACACACACACACACACACACACACACAAAAGCAGGCATTACTTGGATAATTTTTATTTGTGAGGAGTATCATCAGTATATGACAGTCAGAAATCAACGTACCTTTTCGCCAAAACGATGACAGAAGCGTGAAAGGAAACGTGATTGCAAGAGAGGGGGTGGGGGGTGGGGGGGGACACCATACCCCTCTCCCTTCCCCTCCCCTCTCCCATCCCCCTTCCCCGGAAAAAAATCAACAAAACACAAAAAGCATGAAATTAATTTCATCGCAAGGAGGCGGACAAAAAAAAGGGGCGTTTTCTGACTGTCACAAACAGACAACGCGACTGATTCAGTGAGGTTAAAAAATAAATAAGGCATTGTTGTTTCCATAGCTCACTCTTGCGATAGAGCCAATTTGCCAGCTAAAACATTGGCAGAGGGGACAGTTAAGATAGGGGTTAAAAACAAATCCCGTTTACAAACAAAATGCATCTGGCAGGCATGGGAATTTATCGCAGAGATCATTACGAATATCTTTTATTGGAATGTGTCAGCGAAGCAAGTAGCGCGTTTCATAAGGAGTTGCGTTTAGCTAATGAACCAATGAAGAGCATGTGGGAATTTATTGCAGAGATCATTGCGATTATCTTTTTATTGAAATGTCTGTCAGCGAAGCAAAGCAAGTTGCGCGTTTGATATGGTGTTGCGCGTTTTGCAAATGAACCATCGAAGAAGACAGCTGTAATTGTAATGAGAGTTAATCACAAAATTACCGGGTTTGAGGGAAAGTGCCATCAGACCAAAAGAATTGTTTATTAACAGGATTGGAGAAAGATTGATAAAAATGGGGGAAAAAAAAGTTTGGGGGTGGGGGGTGGGTTAAGAAGCAATTGGTTTGTTTTTGTTTGTGATATGTTTTGTTTTGTTTTGTTGTTGGGTTGGTTTGTTGTTGTTGTTTTAATTCATTATTTGAAAAATAAAGATGCCGTTGTGTTTACATAAATAACAATAGAAGATGATGAAGATAAAAACTACGGACATAATTATGCAGATAACCGATTCCAAAAATGCTTTTTAGGCAACAAGGATATGATTTAGTTGTCACCAGATGTTATTACAATGTCCTACACGCCATTTGTGTGTGATGTTTTATTTTCTGACTGCGAACCTGTAGCCTGCAAAATTCGGTCGAAGGTGTGGTTATTCAGAACAGCTCAAATATTGATGTAATTATGAGTGGGGCTGAATCGGAAGTAGTTGTTTTCACAAATTAATCATGGACACATATTCTCAAAAAAGAGTCTGAAGTGATAATGTGGTCATTTGGAAACAAAGCAGTCCTGAGATGTACCTTTCTACAAAGCTTTTTCTGCATATATCACTTATAATTGCCTGGCACAGTGAGCAAGCAAAGTCTTGACAACACTGAAAAACAACACACAAACAAAACAAAGAAAAAACCAACCACAACAAAAACAAAAAAACCCCAACAAAACTGAAGTGTATGTCAGCAACCGCTTTGAGTATTTTTCTGAGATGTGTGTTTGTCAAGTACAAAAAAGATATTAACATGCATGTCTAAAATAATCTGTAGTAGTCACATTTGCTTTGAGTGCAAAGAATGGTTTCATACCTCTTTATTTGATGGGTTTTTGGTTGTTCGCCCGAAACTGTCTAGACTAATAATATTACAGAGAAGCAGCACATAAGTACCGTCGAACTCTTGCATGTGAAAACAGCACACAAGCTGCATTTAAGTCTAATGTATGGTTCAATTCTGACACTTGAAGATTTTTTTTAGATTTTATTTATATGGGCTCTTTGTATTCGAAATGTTTTGAGCAGACGTAACTAGTGATTTGTTTTGGGAAGCGCTTGGAAATAAGCAGTGTCTGACTTCAAAGAAAAACTTACAGATTTTTTCAGACAAAACTAACCAGCCGTTCGAGTTATAGCGTGATATCGTTTATTGATTTCAAAATGTAAATTCTGGAGTTTCAGTGTGCGAAATTTCACGCCGGATGTAGAATTGAAACTTTGTTTTATGCAAAATTGATCGCCGTTTCCATTCTGAAACGATACGCTTGAAATTGAGATACAATTTATTGTTTACATGCCAACAGTATGGAGATTAGAAAATGGATTACCTTCGCCGATATTATTTTTCTTTCATCATGCATATTGATATTGTTGTATGAACTTCTCGATGTTTGTATATTACATTATACGTAAGACATATAGCAACAGGGAGCAGATGTTATTCATGGTGTGAAATGAAATGCAAAGCGCGTTTTGAAAACGTCGCTCTTTCGTTCTGGTGGGTTAAGTCTGTGTGTGTGTGTGTGTGTGTGTGTGTGTGTGTGTGTGTGTGTGTGTGTGTTTCTCTGTCTCAGTGTTTCTCTCTCAGTCTCTCTCTCTCACCTTTTCACACTATCTCAGTGTATGTATCAGAACACTGTTTACTTTTTGTGTGCGCAGTGTTTGTTGTTGAATATTTGCTTCGTCTTATTGAATGGTGCGAAGCCCCCGGCCTGGAGAGAGAGAGAGAGAGGAGGGGGGGGGAGAGAGAGAGACAGACTCCTGACATTTTGACTTTGACTTGACTTTGCTAGTCTTTCCCTCGCTCGTCCCACCCCCCACCCCCCTTCCCCACCATGCCCCTCAACCTCCGTCTCTCCCCCCCCACCACCCCCCCCCACCCCCGCCACACTCCCTTCTGTTCTTGTCTCTGACCCCGCTGTGTGTCCCCCCTCACGACCCACACCTCAACCCCCGCCCTCACCCCTACCCTTTGTTCCCCTCCCTCCTTCTCCCCCCCCCCCCCCCCCCACACTTAACCCTGGCTTTATCAGTCGGTCCTGTACCTAAACGGGAAAATCATCAATCAGACTCAAGCGCTGATCCACCTCTTCCAGTGACGATCACCCCCCCCCCCACACACACACTCCCAACCACAACTACCACTACCACCCTGCCCCCAATCTCCCAACCACCACCACCACCATTACCACCACCACCGTCTTCCACTATCTGACGCATTTCCTCTGCCCTGCAGAAAATTCGTCCCCCTCCCCTCCACACCAGATTTGCCCTCCCCAGGGCGTTTAACCCCCCCCCCCTTCCCCCCCCCCCCCCCCCCCCCCCCGAAAAACAAACAAACAAACAAACAAAAAACAAAAAACCCCACACAGCAATACAAATCCTTGCCCTTCCAGAGGTGGGTCGTTTTATTCCTTGAGGACTTCGATCCTTGGAGCACTTTATTGCATAGAGTGTGATGCACTTGTTACTTCTTCTTTTTCTTCTTCTTCTTCTTCTCCTCCTGTCAAGGAGAACTTCATGGAAATCAGTAGCGATTTCTGTGCTTTTCTTGACAGAAACGAGCGATTCACAAGGAGCATTTGGAAGGGGCTGTTACATGATTGAAAATAAGTGATTGAAAATAAATTTGTAAGTATCAGCAATTGCACTAAAAGTATATTCGATTTATATTTAAATGCGCTCAGAACAGAGTGATTTATTTATTTATACATTTTCTTAGATTAAAAAAAGAAGAAGAAAAAAACGATAAAACCAACTTAACCACTTCCCACGAAGCCACAAAGAGGCCAAGAAAAAGGTAATGGCTGTACATTACATCGAGGGGAATGGGAGATAATTACGCAATACGATGACACGACACCTCCAGAACAGATGAAAGGAACTCACAACAGGTGCAAATGAACATTTTTCAGTGTGTGTGTGTGTGTGTGTGTGTGCGCGCGCACCCACGCAAGTGAGTTGGATAAATCATGTCATGATGTGTTTTTGGCCTGAGCACCAGAATTCATGTTATTTTATTTTTTTGTCGATGTATTTTTGCCCTGAGTACCTGAATTCATGTTATTATATATTTTTCAAACTGACGCGTCACACAATATGGAACAGAAGAGTTTATAAAAAAAAAAAAGAGGGGACCTTTCGTTGATCCTTGTTTGACACCCAAGGATACATTGTATTCAGTTTCACAGCGGAAGCAAGCCTCTTTCTAGTTTTCTTTCTTCCGTTTTGTTGTTGTTGCTGTTTTTTCCCCCCTCTCCAGGGGTCCAAATCTCAAAGGGAAGGGCATCAGTTTCTCCTACACCTACTGGCGTTGTTGAGAACAAGTGCTAAAGGGTAAAAGCGCCAACACAGCAGTTCTTGTTCTTTGTTGCTTGAAATGCCACATTGACAGTGTAGTGCGCTGGTTTGTGGGCCTGTGGCTTGTGTTCGGGCCTACGTCTCGACAGTCGGGCTGACTTGGTTGGCTGTGTTGTTGGCTGTCGGTTGGCGTGTCTGTCCCTGTAAGTCGGTCAGTCTGTCAATCTGTCTGTCGGACTGCCTGTTTCCTTCTCTCTCTCTGTTCTTGTGTTTTCTTTGTTTTTCTCTATGTGTGTTGTGTTGTGTTGTGTGTGTGTGTGTGTGTGTGTGTGTGTGTGTGTGTGTGTGTGTGTCTGTCTGGATGTGTTTTTTTCTCTGTGTATGTGTGTGTCTGTTTTTGTTTTTTTCGTGTGTGTGTGTGTGTGTGTTTGCTGGTCTTTCTCTTTCATACTCTTTGTGTGTGTGTGTGTGTGTGTGTGTGTGTGTGTGTGTGTGTGTGTTTAGTCTGCCCCTCAGCCCACTACTCCACCTTCCCCCGATCCCCCCTCCCCCTCTCTCTATAACTCTGTTTCACTGTCCATCTCTGTCTCTCTGACTCTTGTCTCTGTTTCCCTCTCTTTCTGTGATCCTTTCTGGCTGTGACTCCCACCCCTCCCCCTCCTTCCACCCCATCTCTTCTATTCCAGTTTTGCCCTCCCCCCCCCCCCCTGGCCCTCCCCCTCCCGACCACCCCGTCCTCACTCCCTCCCATCAACCTCTATCTCTCCGTTCATGTCTTGTTTGTCTGCCCCCGCTGTGTGTCCCCCCTCACGACCCACACCTCAACCCCCGCCCTCACCCCTCCCCTTTGTCCCCTCCCTCCTTCTTCCCCCCCCCCCCCCCCCCGCCTTTCGCCCCCCCCCCCTCCACACACCCCCCCTCCCATCCCACGTCCAGACTCTCCCCCCTCTCCTTCTCCCCCCTCTCCCTTTTGTCTGTCTTTCTCCTGCATGCAACTTGCCCCTAATCATCCTTTATTTATCTCCCCCTCTCTCCACCAGAACCCACCTGTCCCAAATTTAATTTGCCGAGAAGATTAACCACTTTTTCACACACACACACACACACACACACACACACACACACACACACAGAGGCACTCACACATTCACATACGCGTGTTTGACCGCACGAACGCACTGACAGACAGACGCGTGCGCGCGCGCGCACTGCACACACATACACACACGCCCGCGGGCTTACTCATACATTATAACACGCACGTATGCCCGCACTTACGCACGAACGCACATACATAGACACACACTCACACACACACACATGCACTCGGACGCACTCACATTAACACATGCACGTATGACCGCAATTATGCACGAACTCACAGACACAGATACACACAACACACAACACACACACACACACACACACACACACACACACACACACACTAACACACTAAGATATGCACGTATGCCCGCAATTTTGCACGATCGCACAGACACAGATACACACAAGCACACACAGACATAAAGAAACACACACACACACACACACACACACACACACACACACACACACAACAACAACAACAACAACAACAACAACAACAAACAAACAAAAAAACACGCACACACACACACACACACACACACACACACACACACACACTGACGCCACACACACACTACGCTCTGTCTCCTCCTTGCCCCCCTTCCCCCCCTTGCCCCCCCCACCCCCCGTCCCCCCGCCCCTCCCTTTACTGTCTCCCACTTCCGTCCCTACCCGCCCCCCACCTCCCACCCCTACCCCTTTTCTTCTTCTTTTTTTATTCTTTTTTTTTTTTCAATAACATTCAGAGCCAGCAGTGTGCTAGTGCTGAGCGTTGATTGGTTGTGGCGGCAGCCAGTTCCGGTTTAGTTAGCGCTGTGTCCTCCTCCGTTTTTCAGCTGTAGTTTCGCACCTCATCCTGTCCTGTCGCCAGCTCACAAAACACAGACCCGTCACTTTGTTTTCGAATAACCATCCTGTTTTTTAGAAGAAAAAAAAAAGGGGGGGGGGGAGGAATTACCGAAGCCATTTTGTTTAGTCGTCGTTGTTCCTGTTGTGGAACGTAGTAGTGGTTCCTGGTGGTGTAATATCCGTTATTTCACTTAGAGTGTAATTGGCGTCTTTGTTTTTTTCGTGGATCTGAATGCGTGATGGTGATTGATGTAATCTTACGTTTGGATTGGATATTTCTCAGCTTTTTTATTTTTTTTTTTTTTTTTTTTTTTTTTTGACGAAATAATAGCTGCGTCTTTGATGCATACATAATACGTAAGGTGACACAAGGAAGGAAAAAAGACAACTTAGTGTTGGCTGTTTTATTTATACGTGGAAAAATTAACGACAGATAAGCCATAAATTCTACCCTAATTGGCAGTCTGTTTTTCAGAACAGATAAGCCATAAATTCTACCCTAATTGGCAGTCTCTATTCAGAATGATGATTTCTGGACGAGAGCCGGCAGTTTAAAATCCAAGTTCTGGTGGGGAAATCTGGCGTTGAATTATTAGATAATTGATATTGGTATAATAATGTTCTTGCCCATACATGCACTCTTTTTGCACCTTTTTTCTCTGTCTTTGTCTTTCTGTCTGTCTGTCCATCTGTCGGTCACTGTGTGTGTGTGTGTGTGTGTGTGTGTGTGTGTGTGTGTGTGACCCATATCCCCCCTCCCCCCACTCTCTGTGTTTCAGACACATACACACAATTATGCATGCATGCAAAGACTTACACAGATGACCCTCTCCCACCGCCACCCCCCACCCACCCCTACCCTCACACACCAAAATAACTTCAGACTCGAAACATTGATCAACCAAGTACTTCACAGCAGACCACTTGTGCTCTCTCTCTCTTTCTCTCGCACACACACACACACGTACACACACACGTACACACACACACACACACACACACACACACACTCACACTCGCATACACATACACACACACACTCACTCACTCACTAACACACACACGCACTTACACACACACACGCGCGCGCGCGCAGTCACTCACACACACGCACACACGCACACACACACACACACACACACATTTATCGACCACCACACGTCCCGTCAGACAGGTGCCGCTGAGATGGATGCAGGCAGAATGGCGGAAGGGATCGACGATGAAGCGAAAAATACTTCGGTACTCATCACCTCTCGTGTGAGGCTGCCAGTCAGAGGAGTACTACTCGTCCATTAGCTCAGAGGGCCTCGGCCAAACTTCGTCGGAGCGAGAAAGCACACTTGTTTCATCACCCAGCGAGGGCCCCTTCGGAGCTGAATAAACTGGGTTTTGAACTAAAACCCGGCCAGGGCCCCTATTTCAGTTGACAGCCCTTGATTAATTTGTCGATTTTTTTTTTTTTTTTTTTTTTTTTTTTGGCGATTAGCCAACTCGACGAGCGGTTTTGTTTATATCTTATTGTTGTACACTGTATACGATTTGGCCAAGATTCCTCTGTGTGAAATTCAGTCTTTTTTTCATCAGGGAGAACGTGTCAGTACAATGCAACGCCCTTGCTGTTTTCCTGTCTGTTGCTGTATTCATTTGTCTTTTACTCTCTACAGTAGATTTTGTTTCCACAATATTGTGCCAGGTAGGTACAACTGTTTCTTTTACCGTGGGTTATAAGAGCGCTAAGTGCATGCTGTACACAGGACCGCGGGTTTATCGTCACATTCAAAAGACTAGCACCCAGACCAGTGTCTGGTCGCAAGGTGAGTGAAAGTCGAAACGAGGAGTCTGTAGCCTTTCATCGTAATCAGAACTGTAATCAGGTTCTGCAAATCTCATCTAAACAGTCGTGGGTAAATGAAAAAAAAAGCAGAAAACAAACAAACAAACAAACAACCCCCCCTCCAAAAAACAAAACAAAACAAAAAACAACAACAACAACAAAACAAAAAAACCCGGATGTCAGTGAACTGAGCTTTCTAGTCGTCCGCATTGGGCGAATGTTTCACAGCTGTCTCGAAGAGACAGTGTGTGTACGTGTGCGAGCGTGCGTGCGTATGTATGAGAGAGAGAGAGAGAGAGAGAGAGAGAGAGAGAGATTCCAACGTTTATTGGGTGAAAGTTTCATAGCCATCTCGGAGAGGTAGAGAGGGAGATAGAGGGGTGTTGTGTGTGTATGTGGGGGTGGGTAGTGGGGGTGGGGGGGGATCTTAAAAGCTGCAATTTAGTAGAGAGAGAGAGAGAGAGACGGGTCTTTAAAAAGTGTTCAGGAACTGCAAGTCTTAATCGTGCGTACAAAAGTGCCCAATATAAGCATGGAAGTGTATTCACCAGACGTGAGGGTGAGTGAAGCCTCTGCCTGCGAGGGCAAGTGCAAAAGTGCAAGTGCAGGATTTTTTTTTTTTTTTTTTTGCTTTGGTTCACCCCCAAACCTTGTCAGTTGATGTATGGAAGAAACGCTTCCAGTTGACACGCACCGAAGCGTCAAGTTAAGCGTGGCGCGAAGGGCTTTGAGGTGGGTGGGTGGATGTGTTGGTAGGTGGGTGGGGGGAAGTGATGCTATCGTTTCGCCCACTGTACTGTGCACTCAGAGACATGTATGCTATGCTTTGTAATGTTATGTTATGCTTTTGCTTTGGTCTCTTTCCGTCCGGACCCCTCTATTCTCTGTATGTGTGTGTGTGTGTGTGTGGGGGGGGGGGGGGGGTTGGGGGTGCGCGTGTGTGTGTGCGTGCGTGCGTGGGTGCGTGCATCATGTTTCTTTGTTTCTCTGCTTCTGCTCTCTTCTTTGTTTATCCTTGGGTGTCGTGTCTATCCTCCCATTCTCTGTCTCCGTTTCTCTCTGTCTTTCTGTGTGTCTCTGTCTCTCTTGTGTGTCTTTCCCCTCCGTGTGTGTGTGTGTGTGTGTGTGTGTGTGTGTGTGTCTGTCTCTTTTTGTCTGTCTCTCTGTATCTGAGTGTCCGTGTCCCCCCCCCTCTCTCTCTCTCTCTCTGTGTCTGTCTGTCTGTCTCTCTCTCTGGATGGATGGATGGATGGATGGATAAGAATGCTATCATTTTGCATTCACCGGAAATTACACCTCGTTTCTCTCACTCGCTCTTCTTCTGTCTGCCTAATATCTTCTTTAGGCCCAGGCCTATATGAATAAACCGACAAACACGCTCTCTCTGTGTGTCTCTCTCCCCATTCACCCTGACCCTTCCTCAGTCTCTCCCTCTCTCCATCACCTCCCCTCAGGATGGATGTTATCAATTTGCAGTGGCATTGTCTGTGCCCCATCTCTCTCTGTCTCAGACTCTCTCTGTCTCAGTCTCTCTCCCTCTCTCTCTGTGTCATTCTGTCTTTTTCCAATCTCTGTCTGCGTCCCCTCCGCCTGACCAACTCGCTGTCTGTACATTTCTCTCTGTCCCTCTCCCTCTCCACCTCCTCTCTCTCTCTCTCCCTCTCTCCTCCCTCCTCTCCCCCCTTCTCTCTCTCCCGTCCTCTCTCTTTCTCTCTCTCTGTGTCTCTGTTAAAGCTGGTTACTGTTCTCGTGTCTAGACTGTGCAGACAGGTATATGAAATGTTTTTATCCCAACGCCAGTGTGGCAACGTCAGCTGAGTGAGTATCCACCGCGAAACAACTGCTGTCGGAAAAAAAAGGACCTGGATTGGTATTGCTAGACTGAGTAATTCGTTGGGTACTAGTCCAGTTTTATCACCGTTTTTTTTTTTTTTTTTTTTTTTTTTTTAAATAGATAGGCCTTTCTCTTTTTGTAAACGAAACTGGCACTCTAAAATAAACGACATTTACCGTAACTACATATGGTCTCATTTGTTTACAAGTGTTATTCGAGTAGGTAAAAGTGTTGGTCGTTTGTCACAAATGAGTGGCACAGAGATAATCTTGAAAACTTGTCGCCTCAGAGCTCGTGGTCTTTAAAAGTTGTAAACAGTGGTTCAAAGCCTTTGTGATGAAAAAAACAAAAAACAAAACAACAACAACCAAAAACAAAAAAAAAAAAAAACAACAACAAAAAACCCCCAAACATTTTATTTCGTCTCAGAGCTCGTGGTCTTCAAAGCTGTAAACAGTGGTTCTGAGACTTTATGGTGAAAAGCGATATTAGATGTTAATTAGATGAATTAACCCCCGAAAACGGAGTATGGCTGCCTACACTGAGGGGTAAAAAAACGGTCATACACTTAAAAGCCCACTCGTGTACATACGAATGAACGTGGGAGTTGCAGCCCATGAACGAAGAAGAAGAAGAAGAGGAAGAGAATTATCCATCATGTGAAAATGGGCCGGAAGACATTTTTTTTTTCATTATACTACAAAGACAGAAAAAATATAATAGAATCGAGTACACAAAAGGTAAGAATACAATAGAATCAAGCCGCATGCAGCAAAATAAGGCCAAATGAACACGTTTAATAGCAAGAAGAAAAAAAAAGACGAGACAGAGCGTAAACCTGACAAGATGGCGTCGAGAGCCTTGGCCAAAGGAATGATTCAGCTCTTGTAGCTTTTAGAGGCGTTTGATTGGCTAAGAGCGGACCGGGCAAGATGGTTCGTCTTTTCACTGTTAGCTGCGCGAAATTTGGCCAAGCAGAGCAAACCGATAGGCCTAGTTTGCATCAGTTTGACATGGTAAGTATATATTATGTATCACCAAACATGGAGTATAATACAAACTCCTCCTGCTTATTTTAAACCTGTCTCGTTCTCCGATGTTCCTGGACAGTAAGGTATGGCAAATATTCTTCCGTTTAACTATGAACCCATAATAAAAAACAAAACAAAACAAATAAAATAAAATTGGCGAGATGAATTTACGCACTATAAATTTAAATATGGATATTGGAAATGATGAATGAAAATCATGAACTTTCCAGCTAATGTCAACATTATCTTTGACCTGTTGTGAGCGGCGGTGTATGTGTGTGCGTGCGCTCTCTCTCTCTCTCTCTCTCTCTCTCTCTCTCTCTCTCTCTCTCCAAATGATGATGTCAATCACTAGTACTTTGTTCTCCTGCTTTGTCTGAAGGGCTTTAACACTGTTGCGATAAATCAAAACAAAACACAAAGAAAAACAAATAAACAAACAAACAACAGTAACAAAAACAACAGCAGCAAAAACATAACATTATTGCCATTCTCTATTTTTCTCTTTTGTCTCCAGCCCTCACCCTGCTCCCCACCACACACACACACACACACACACACACACACACACCTACACCTCCATCTCCATCCCACACTCTCTCTCCCTCCCTGCATCACCCCCCATCCTCCCTCCCTCCCTCCCTCCCCATACTAACGGACTCAGCTTGGCCCCACACCCGCACCCCAACCCCCACCCCTCCAGACACAAAACACAGCCAGGAGACCGTCTCCTCATCCAGCAGTGACCTAACAGAGTATCGATCATTTAGAACCAAAGACTGTTTCCCCCTGAAGCCTCCAGAATATGAAACTGATGGATTGCATTATGGAAACCATGGTACTACAAGAAGAAGCGGTGGCGACGGCGGCGGCGGTACTTTTTGTGTGTGTGTGTGTGTGTGTGTGTGTGTGTATGCGTATGCGTATGTGTGTGTGCGTGTGTGTGTTTGTGCGTGTGCGTGCGTGCGTATATGTGTGTGTGCGTGCGTATGTGTGTGTGTGTGTGTGACTGAAGAAGGGAGGAAGGATCTGGAAGCCCCTGGCAAGGGCGAAAAGGGGGAGGGAGAAAGGGGGATGTAGGAATAAGGTTCGGACCGCTTCCCTTTTTGTCGTCTGTAGCGTCACTTGTGTATGAACGCATGGAAGGATGGAGTGTTTGATAGGTTAGATGACGTCCTTGGGGTTTGTCTCTGTGTCTCTGTCTGTATGTCTGTCTGTCGGTCTGTCTGGCTGCCTCACTCTGTCGCCAACCTTTTCTTTTCTTTCTTTATTTTTTCTCACGCATCTTTCTGTTTCTGATGTACATACATGTATTTAGAACTGACACAGAAATGTTGATAGACTCACAGACGCGTGGGTGTGTGTGTACGCAGACACTATTCTCTGTCTGTCTGTCTGTCTGACTGACTCTGTCCCGTCTGTCAGTCTGTCTCTTGAGTCTTTCTCTCTATATGTCTGCCTGTCTTAGTCTCTTCCTCTCTGTCTCTGTGTCTCTGTCATCTCTCACAATTTCTTTCTCCCCCTTTCTCTTTCTCTCAGAGTTTCGGATTTCTCTTTTACTTAGCTCTCTCTCTCTCTCCCTCTCTCTCTCTCTCTCTCTCTCTCTCTCTCTCTCTCTCTCTCTCTCTCTCTCTCTCTCTCTCTCTCTCTCCTTGACATTGGATCTCTCTCTCTCTCTCACTCACACGCACACACGCGCGCGCACACACACACACACACCAACATCTCTGTACCCCTCATCTAGTTACCAACTACCCTAACTCTTCTACCACCCACCCAGTTCTGCACACACACACACACACACACACACACACACACACACACACATACACACATACACACACACAGAGGCTGAGACGACTGTTGCATCCAGCGGTAGAGGAATGTGTGTGTGTGTGTGTGTGGTGAGTGTGTGTGTGTGTGTGTGTGTGAGTGTGTGTGTGTGTGTGTGTATGTTTGTGTGAGTGTGTGTGTGAGTGTGTGTGTGTGTGTGTGTGTGTGGTGTGCATGGGATGTGGAGGCAGGCTGGCTCGTTGAGGCGTCGGGAGGGACTGAAATATTGATGGCGCCCTCCCCGTGGGGACGAGGGGGGTTGTGGCATTTGTCGGGGGTGTCTCCCACAGAACCCACCCACCCTCCCTCCCTTCCTCCTTCCTTCCTTCCTTCCTTTCCTCCCTTCCCCCTTTCTCTCTCCCCTTCTCCCTCTGTCCACCCTCCCCTTGCCTTCATCATTACACTCTGAGGGGTTCTAAGTCTGGGGTGGGGGTGGGGGTGGGTGGGGGGATGGGGAGAGAGACAGACAGACAGACAGATACACACACACACACACACACACACACACACACACACACACACACACGAATACACTTTTTTTTTTAATGTGCCTCTCTCTCACTCTCCCTCTCTCTCACTCTGTCTCTCTCTCTCTCATGTGTGTGTGTGTGCGTGCGTGCGTGCGTGCGTGTGTGTGTGTGTGTGTGTGTGTGTGTGTGTGTGTGGATCTGTGTATGTGGATGAGAAAGCGAATGAGAGGGAAAGGGAGATAGTGGAGAGACCGAGAGCGGTGTATGTGCGTGTGTTGGGGAAGAGGGAGAGAGAGAGAGAGAGAGGAGAGAGGAGTAGGGGGGGGGGGGGGGGGAAACAACAGGGTGCATCGCTTTCATGTATGACGTTTCCTTTTGTGAAAAATAACAACGACAAAAATCAACAAACAAAACCACCACCACCACCACCACCACCACCAACAACAACAAAAACAACAAAAACCCGACATAATTCGTATTGATCATATGTCTCCTGCAAAAACAGAATGTCAGGGGTAACAAGAGATTACTGGGCCATTATCTGATAAACCGGTATCAAACACTGAGAGCCTCGTGTGTTTCCCAGGCTTTAACAAAAAAAAAGCAGGTAGTAACATGATAGAAGGAAGCTGAAATGAGCCTGGCTTGATTTGGGAGCTGAAACAAAAAAGAATAGAGAGTTGTTGTTGGTTTGTTTGTATGTTTGTTTGTTTGTTTTTCAAGTATTGGGCTGGGTTTGTTGCGTCGTGCCTTTTGATTGGCTGATCGGGAGCGTCAGGACAGCCGTTGACATCAAGTTGCGTGTTCCCGTCTTTCTGATGGAAAAGCAGCAGCGGACAGTATCTTTTTTTTTTTCTTCATTTTTTGTGTGTGAGTATTTTGGGAATGAATTATAGAATGTGCCGATTGGGCGACCGATTGTCGCCCATAAGTCTGCATATATATATATAAAAGCACTTTCCTTAGGTCTGCTATACTCATGTCGTCCTTATGCTTGTCACACAGACGTTGTCCTTAGGTCTGTACACAAATAAATGCTTATCTCTACAATAGATGTCATCCACAGGTCGCCTTGTCTCCTGTTGTGTGCATTCACATCGAATGGTCGTCCGTTTTGGGTGACTGTTGTCTTCGTTAAAAAAAAAAAACATCATTTGGAAAAGAATGTCAGTTTATAATAGTTTCAGCTTACAGCAAGCCGTTATGGTGGTTAGTATTGGGCTGTCGAAATGTATGATAACAACAACAGTTATAATGATAATAATGATGATAAGAAGAAGAATGTTAAGAAGAAATATGATGATGATGATGTTGATGATGATGATACGCCGCTCGTAAAACCTAGCTTTATAATTAACGAACAAAAAGAAGAATAAAGATCACCTTTCCCCGCCACAACTCTTCTTCCAAGCTTGGTGTGGACGTTTCACGTTCCAACAACAACAGTCGCCATGACACCCACTCCAAGAGAACATTGAACATTGTTGCCAGAGGACTCTGAAGGTCCAGTGGGACGAACCCCACCCCCACCCCCCCGACCCCCGCTCCCCCCACCCCCACCCACCCCACACCTCTCACCCCCTGCTCCCCTCCCCCCACTGTTTCTCCCTCCCCCTCCCCGCACATACACCCCTGCCACCACCCTCAACCCTAACCCCCCAACCCCCACCTTTTCCACCCACAGTGCCAGCAGCAGAAGGTAATTGCCATAATGGAGTGTACTGGGTGATGACATCATCCTGCTAATCAGGCCACTGTCAGGAGGACTGCTTGTCAGTTGTCAGGAGGACTGCTGTCAGTTGTCGAAGGGGCGGGGTGGTGGTGGTGGAGGGGTTCGGGGGGTGGAGGGATAGGGGGCAGGGTGGGGGTGTGGGATGCACGACTGCATGGCCGCGCGGAACAGGGCATTGAATAATTGAATGTTCTTCCCTACATCTCCCCTAACCACCCTGTAGTTAGCAACCTATTGAGGTGTTTGTGCTGGGTTGGGGTTTGGGGTTCGAGCCTTCGGAATGCTGCAACATCATGGGTGGTGACGGTATGATGATGGAATTAATTTGTGTGTGTGTGTGTGTGTGTGTGTGTGTGTGTGTGTGTTCGAATTTCTTTCTTTCATTCTTTCTCTCTTTCATTCTTTTTCATGGTCCAACAGCCAGGTGATTTGAAAAAAAAGAAGAAGAAATGCTGTGGAATGAAGAAAAGAAAAGATAATTATTGTGACTGACGAGTGTTATTATTTTTTTGTCATTGTGTGATATGATTCCTGGTTTGGATGAAAACAGGTTAGAAAATACACACTGCAGTTATTCATCACAATACTGTACAGCACAATACAATACAATACAGCATTTGTAATACAATGTCATACAGTGCAATACAATACTTGTAATATAATGCAATACAATACAATGTCATGCAATACAATGCACTGAACTGCACTGCACTACAATACAACACAACACAACACAACACAATACAATATCATAGCCCACAGCAAAACGAATACCATAAAATGCAATTCAGCACAGCCCAACACAGTACAATGAAGCGTCCAGATTATTTGAATTTGAAAGAACAACTTTCTCTCTCTCTCTCTCTCTCTCTCTCTCTCTCTCTCTCTCTCTCCCTCTCTCTCTCTCTGTCTCTCTTTGTCTCTCTCCCTCTCTCTCTCTGTGTCTCTCTTTGTCTCTCTCCCTCTCTCTCCCTCTCTCTCTTTCTCTATGTCTCTCTCCATCTCCCTCTCTCTCTCTGTCTCTCTCTGTCTCTCTTTCCCCCTCTCTGTGTCTCTCTCCCCCCACCCTCTCTCTCTCTCTATCCCCGCTCTGTCTCTCTCAGTTCCACACCCCACCGCTACCCCCCACCCCCTTCCCACCTTCACTGGAGGACTCGAAAGGTGTGGGGGTGGGGGTGGGGTGGGGGTGGGGTGGGGGGGGTGTATTCATTATAAGGGACACAGGACACACAACACAAGGGTAGCATAGAACTGCAGATACTACCCAGGTATTTAAAAAAAATAAAAAAAAAATAAAAAAAAAAAATAATGTCCCCCCCTTCCCCGCCACCTCACCCCCCCCACCACTCCCCCCCCCCCCCCCCCCCCCTCATGGGTGGATGGTACTTCTTACCCACCTGACGACCCTAAAGCCGGTTTTGGATCCCCCCCCCCGTGCTGGGACGGTTCCCACCCTGGCGAACAATACGGGCCTTGTGTCGCCCCGCGTCTGTCTGTCTGTCTGTCGCTCTTTTGCCTGGGTTCCCATCTCATCAGCGATTTGAAGAACTTTTGATATATATATTTTTTTTTTTGGGGGGGGGGAGAGGGAGAGTGGGTTCATGGTGTGTGTGTGTGTGTGTGTGTGTGTGTGTGTGTGTGTGTGAGGGGGGGCTGAGGGTGTTAATCTGTTTTCTTCCTTTCTTTTTATCATTGTGACCCCTCCTCCCCCTCCTCCACTTTCTCCTTCACTCTATTGTTGTCCCCCTCCCCACCCCTCTCACTCCGTACTCTCTCTCTTTTTTTTTTTTTTTTGCTTCTCCATTTTTTCCCCACCACCGTCCAATTTTTACAATAAAAAAAAAAAGCCTGAACAGGCCTGTATTGTTCACACACACGCACACGTACCGACTTATACGTGTTTAGGGACGCAGGCATGCGTACATACAGATATAGACACACGCACGCACGCGCGCGCGCGCGCGCGCACACACACACACACATTCGCGATTGATCATATACGCACACATACATTTATATAGATCACATTACACATGTTATTAGAGAACATACTAATGTACTAGAGAAACACGCAATTGTGCCCGTGCGCACAAGTACGCGCGCGCGCGCACACACACACACACACACACACACACACACACACACACACACAGAGGGAGAAATAATACACGCAGTCTTATGTGAAACCTCTTTTGTTAAGGGAAAGTTCGAATGCATTGATTATGCAGCAAAAAGATGCTGCCTTTCTCTAAGGCTCTTTTCCTTGTCGAACTTTCCAACAAGGACGAGACGATGTGTTTCTGTGTCTCTTTTTGCTCCTGTCTGTCTCTATCTCTGTCTGTTTATCTGTCTTATTAGTCTGTCAGTCTGTTTATTTTGCTTTCTGTCTATCTGTCCCTGTCTCTGTGCCCCCCTCACATGTTCGTTCGTTCTTTAGTTTAACGTCTTTTATTTTAAGTGATATTAGACGAAGGTAGGAAAAAAATCGAGGGTGGGTGGGGGTGGGTGGGACGAAATTACTGTGTATGCATGCGAGAAAGTGAAAGTGTGTGTGTGTGTGTGTGCGCGCGCGCGCACACACACACACTCGAATTAAGAAATCGCTACTTCGTAATGCCAATACAACGTATGTTTTGTTTTCTGAATTTATGTTAATTTGATTTTTGTTGTTTCGTTAAATTATGTTTTACGTATACCCCCCTTCATTGGGGGCTGAGGCCTGCATGTGAGTAAAACATTCCGATCCCGAATCTCTTTCTCTCTCCCACTCTCTCTCTCTCTCCTCCCCCCTCTCTCTCTCTCTCGCTCGCTCGCTCTCTCCCCTACCCCCTACCTACCTTTGCTGGAGTATTCGGAAGATGTGGTAGGGGTATTTATTATAAAGGACACACAACACAAAGGTAACGTAGAACTGTAGATACTACCCAGGTATGATAAAAAAAGCAAAAAAACCACCAAAAAGCAAAATATAGGAAATGCCCCCCTTCCCCGCCACCTCTCCTCCCACTCTCCCACTCCCCCCCCCCCTCTCTCTCTCTCGCTCGCTCGCTCTGTCTTTTCACTCATCACTCCGTCCTAGCGTCCATACCTACCTACCAGCCTATCTACCAGTAGTGAGCCAGTTGTTCCGTCGCTGTCATACCACGCCGTTCCGCCCAGTAAATCACCAGTCATCCAGTGATGAACGTGATGCTCTCCCCCGTCAGTCACCACAACAGTCCTCCTGACTGGAGGCAGGGAACCAACTGAACAGGCACCCACCGTCCAGATCCCCACAGTTAGTTGTGGTGCGCTGGCTCAGGTGATGATGATGACGATGATGATGTTGATAACCAAAACCAGCAGCAACAACGACAGTTATCAATCATCATCATAGTACTTGTACGTCGCAAACTCAGATATAATGGGCTTTGAAAGCCTCACACTAAATGGTACATGTTAAAAAAAAAAAAATAAAAAAAAAATTTTTTTAAAAAAGCGCGTAACATCATAGAACAGCCCATGAAGATAGAAGAAACAAAAGAATTCTGTGTACACCAAGACAGTACTACAAATTGCAAATATGAGCATCACACACACACACACACACACACACACACACACGCGCGCGCGCGCACACACACACACACAAAACACACACACACACACACACACACACACACACACACACACACACGCACGCACGCACGCACGCACAAAACACACACACACACACAAAACAACAGCAACAACAACGTACTTTTTTTTCAATGGACTGCATACAGCAGTCTCTCTCCCTCCCTCTCTCTCTCCCTATCTCTCGCTGTCTCTCCCTCTCTCTCCCTATCTCTCCCCCTCTCTCTCTCCCTCTCTTCCCCCCCCCCTCTCTCTCTCTCTCCCTCTCCCTCTGTGTGTGTGTGTGTGTGTGTGTGTGTGTCACTGACTCACCGAAAAGGTCGTACCAAGCCTGTCTCCCCATAATAGGAAGAGAAAGAGGCAAATAATACACTCCCTCCCCTCCCTCTCTCCCTCGGATATGATCAATAAGAGCCAATACCCCCAGCCAGCCTGGCCAAAATCTCTCTCTCGCCCCCCCCCCCCCCCCCCCGTCCACCCTCAAGCCCCCGTCAGCACCCCACACCACACACACACACAGAGACACACACACACACAAACAGACACACACAGACAGACACACACACATACACACACACTGCTAACTACCCCTTTCTCCACTTCACCCCCCCCCATCTCCCCCATCCCTTCCCCCCCCTCCCCCTCCCTCGTCTACACGCGAGCGGGTTATATAATGACGTAATGCAATTGACTTGATGGAATTATATATAGTGGATATAATTGTGTACAGTTCGGCCAGAGCAATGCAGCACGCGAGACTGTACGAGTCTTCAGTGTGTATGTGTGTGTGTGTGTGTGCGTGTGTGCGTGCATGCACGCATGCTTGAGTGCTACATATAATTCGTATCTGTGGAACAATGTAAAAGAAAATGAAAGTTTTAAGGAAAGTTTGAATTTTCTGGACGGAAAAATAATTCTTAGAAAAAAAGAAAAAGAAAAAAAGTTTCACCTTGAACAGTTCCTTATAACTTTAGTAATAACAGATTTCAAAACGAAAAAAAAAAGAAAAAAAAAGCCAGTGTCGACTCATGCGCAAGGTGATTTCAGGGATAAGACGGGGGCGGCCTGGGATAGGTTTTACACACTCCAAGCGATCTTATTCTCAGCAGCGCTAAAAAAAAAAAAAAAAAAAAAATTGGCTTAGCGTTAGGAACTTTCTCTCTCTTAAGTCTGTGCTAATTTCCATAGACTTTAGAGACATTCTTAACGCTCAGTAAAAGTAGCGCCGCTAAGATCGATGATATGCAGCCTTGTCTAGGACTACGTATGGGATCATGCATTGACTGACTGACTGACTGACTGACCCCTGACTTCGGAACACCTTCCCTCCTCTCTTACTATCTCCACCAAGGTTGACACGAGAGGCTGTAGAAAATATACATGTGTGTATAAATTTTGTTTTCCTTTCCACGTTCTATGTCTACACCAGTGAACTCCACACCGTCGGACACCCCCCTCCCCTCCCCCCCGCACCCCCGTGACCCCCTACCTCCTCCCCCACACACAAAGAGAGAGAGAGAGAGAGACAGAGAGAGAGAGAGCAAAACAAAACTGAACCTTATCAGAGACAGAGAGAGACCCACGCAGAGAGAGAGCGCGCAAAATAAAACTAGTCCTTATCACACACACACACACACACACACACACACACACACACACACACACACACACACACACAACACACACACACACACACACACACACACCACACACACACACACACACACACACACAACACACACACACACACACACACACACACACACACACACACACACACACACACACACACACACACACACGCACATAACTAAATTGATTCATATTAGCGAAAGCTGCTCCTGATTCTTTTCGTAAAGCCAGGACCCTTCTTCTTCTTCTTCGTTCGTGGGTTGCAACCCCCACGTTCACTTGTAAGTACATGAGTGGGCTTTTACGTGTATGACCGTTTTTACCCGGCCATGTAGACAGCCATATTCCGTTTTCGGGGTTGTGCATGCTGGTCATGTACTTGTTTCCACAACCCACCGAACGCTGACATGGATAACAGGATCTTTAACGTTGCGTATCTGATCTTGTGCTTGCGTATACACACGAAGGGGGTTCAGGCACAAGCAGGTCTGACGTGGGAGATCGGAAAAAAATCTCCACTCTTTAACCATCAGGCGCCGTTACCGAGATTCGAACCCGGGACCCTCAGGTTCAAAGTCCAACGCTTTAACCACTCGGCTATTGCGCCTGTCAGCCAGGACTCCACGCAACTTGCACTGTAGTTGGGACCACAGTACGAGTAGTATAGCATCAGCATCGGCGAACATGACGACCGTACTACTAACAACACCACCACCAACAACAGTAAGAACGGCAGTTATGATGACCAGTAATAATAAATGAATAACAATAACCACAATAGTGACGATGATGGTAATGATGATGATGATGTTGTTGATGGTAAATAACTGTCGCGACCATCTGTCTGGACAAACATTGACAGAGATCGGTGATTCCGATTGCTCACGCCCCTCCACCTCCTCCTCCCTCTTCCCTCCCCATCCCCCCCCCCCTGCCCCCCCGTACCCCATCCTTCCCCCACCTCAGTCGCTCCTCCAATCATTGTAACCAGTTATTTGCGCGTGTGTGTCTGAGGCCTGTGTCTGTGTCTGTATGCGCTTGAGTTCGCGTCTGTATGCTTGTGTCTGATGTGTGTCTCTGACCACGTCTGGGTTTTGAAAAAAACCCAACTATACCACGTTATCGTATTAACTCACTCAGTACGGCCAGTCCTCTCTTCTCCTCTACACAGACCCCTCGGATGTCCAGTGGGTGTCTGAATGACCCAACCTTTAGCTTCCGTCGTCAGAATTGTGGTATTCTTTGTCAACATTCACCTCTTCAGTATAAGAGCCTTCCGCTTGCAATATTTTGATGATGGTAATTGGGGTGGAACGCTGTTAACGTCGTCTCTTTCGCCGTTCGTATGGAAAGAGTTAAAAAGAAACAAAGAATATTAATAATAAAAAATGAAAACGAAATGTCGTGGATTTTTGTGTGTGTTTTTTTATGGTATTAGATTGCCGGGTACCGTCCGTCCAGGCAACAAACAAAACGATTGGCGTTTTTGGTTGTTTATGGATTTGTGTCGTCTTGTTTTCAGATGTACGGCCTGAAACCAGCAGACAGACGGAGATGCTTTTGATGACGTCAGCACCATCCGGAGAGAGCGGGAGGGAGGGAGAGGCGGGCGAGGAGAAGAAGAAAAATAAGGCCAATGTGATCAGTAAGTAGTAAACAGCTTGTCCGACTTTTTAACACCTCGACTGCTGCAACTTCCCTAAAAGATCAGTGTGGTAACAGTTGTGACTGCAGTTCCTACCCTTTGGGCACTTTCTTTCTCTCCCAAGGGAGAGCGCGTCGCTATACTACAGCGCCACCCATTTTTGTTGTTGTATTTTTTTCCTTCGTGCAGTTTTATTTGTTTTTCCTATCGAAGTGAATTTTTCTTCAGAATGTTGCCAGGAACAACCACTTTGTTGCCGTGGGTTCTTTACGTGCGCTAAGTGCATGCTGCACACGGAACCTCGGTTTATCGTCTCATCCGAATGACTAGCGTCCAGACCACCACTCAAGGTCTAGTGGAGGGGGAGAAAATATTTGCGGCTGAGCCGTGATTCGAACCAGCGCGGTCAGATTCTCTCGCTTCATAGGCGGACGCGTTACCTCCAGGCCATCACTTCACATTATTATTATTATTATTAATGTCATTGATTTGGCTGATGAAAGGCAGTGTTAACACCAAAAGGGAGAAATTCCAGCAGAGGATGGAGACTGACAACATCCTAACCCGAAATCTCATTGTATTAGTCTGTAATTTGAGACTTGACAGCCCTTCAGTGGCGGGCTTACTTGTCAACGGCAGCAGTAGAGGGGTTAAAAAAGCATCGGTTTTTTTTGTTTGTTTGTTTTCGTTTATTTCTCTTTTTCTTTTTTTCTTTTTTTTCTGTTGCTCAGTTTCACAATCCAACCTATCTTGAAAGACCCCCAAATCCAACGATTAAACACGTAACACATGCAGTGACGTGTGCAACGATTAACACGTAACACATCGATTAACACGCAACACATGCAGTGACGTGTGCTCCAACAAAGACTACTTCACAACTGTTGACTTCTTTTTTACTTTGCATGCAAGTATATAAGAGGTTCAGAGAAACATAACACCCTGAAGAAAAAGAAAAAAACAACAACAAACAACAACAACACACACACACACACACGCAAAAATTCCCCCCCCCCCCCACCCAACCCCCACTTTAATATACATTAGCTAAAACAAAATGCACAACAAAACTGGGGCGCTTTTTTTTTTTTATAGGAAAAGTGTCACAAACTACTTGATATTGTTTGTCATCTTGTAACTATTTCAAACGAAAGATAACCAACCAGTCCTTCGAGAGAGAGAATGGAAATAAACCAAAGCAAAATCCCTCTCCTGCAAACTGAAATCCAAGGCCCTTTTTTTTTCTTCCTTTTTTTTTTTTTTTTTTTTAATAATCATTCTGTGGTAGTTTAAAATGTCTATTTTTATGAGTAGCATACTTATTCCCTCCCTCCCACTATGGTCAGAATCATAGTTATTTTGAATTGACCATCCTCCTCCTCTTCCTACACACACACACACACACACACACACACACACACACACACACACATACACAGACACACACACGCACAGACACAGACAGACCGACCGACACACACACACACACACACTGCACGCAAACCTTCACAAAGCAAGAGACAAGAGACTTGTCATATTTATTTATTTATTTTTCT
>NC_134877.1:32585513-32593013 GCF_041734735.1 Babylonia areolata | reverse complement strand
TGTGTGTGTGTGCAAACTCTCTTATGTGTGGGTGTGTTGACCTGCCTGTCTGGCAGTCTTATCACCCCCCCCCCCCCGCGCCCCCACCACCACCACCACCACCACCACGCCTCCCCCCTCCTCCCCCCCCCCCCCGCCCCCATCTCCCTTTCTCTTTCCCTTAACCCTCTTACCCCCTACCCCCCCCCCACCCCCACCCCCACCCCCCCTCGACATCCCACTCACCACTCACCGATCTCCACCACCCTGTGTATCGTAGCAACGGCACGTGGGGCAATCGGAATGAAATGGCCCTTTGTGTTCGATCATATTTCTGCCGACAAAACAACAGGGGAGGGGGTGGGATGAGGGGACATGAGGGGGTGGGGGGTGGGTGTGGATGGGTGTGTGTGGGCGGTTGGGGTGGGGGTGGGGGGTGGGGGTACTGGGGGCTGGGGATTGGTGGTGGTGTAGCTGGGGTAGAGGGGGCGTGGCGGGGTTGCGCTAGGGGTGCTGTCTATATATTCCTTCTCCTCTGTTGTCTTTCAAATCCCCACCCTTTGTGTCTTGTCTCTGTTGCTTTCTCTCTCTCTCTCTCTCTCTCTCTCTCTCTCTCTCTCTCTGTGTCTGTGTCTGTGTGTGTGTGTGTTGGGGGGGGGGGGTTGGGGGGGGGGGGGGGGGGAGGGTGTGGGTGAAGAGGGCGTCGGGGAGTTGAAGTGGGGGGTACTGCCTATATTCCTTCTGTCTTGTCTTTCAAATCCCCACCGTTTCTCTCTGTCACTGTTGCTTTCTCTCTTTCTCTCTGTCTCCCTGTCTCTGTCTGTGTGTGTGTGTGTGTGTTTCTCCCAGTGCCTCTCTCGTCAGTATCTCTGTCTCTCTCCCTCTCATCTCTCTTTCTCTGTCTCTCTCCTTTGTATCTGTTTCTGTCTGTCGGCCTCTCTGTCTGTCTCTCTGTAGCTATGTGTCTGTCTGTTCGTCTCTCTGTCTGTCTATCTCTGTCTCTTCTC
This sequence comes from Babylonia areolata, assembly GCF_041734735.1. Taxonomy (NCBI): domain Eukaryota; kingdom Metazoa; phylum Mollusca; class Gastropoda; order Neogastropoda; family Buccinidae; genus Babylonia; species Babylonia areolata. Next base: position 32,592,027 of record NC_134877.1, on the reverse strand, counting down.
TCTCTCTCTCTCTCACTCTGTGTTATTCTTTCTCAGTGGTCACTGACGCCTCTTCCCACTCGCTCTTTCTCTCTTTCCCTTTCTCTGTTTCTGTCTGTCTGCCTGCCTCTCTTCCTTTCGCATTCTAGCGCTGTCTGCAACCACTTCCTCAGTCTCTTGTCTTGTTCAGTTTTACCTGTCTTGGTGCTTCCCCCTCCTCTCTCTCTCTCTTTGTGAATAAAAGATCTGTATCGTTCTCTCTCTCTCTCTCTCTCTCTCTCTCTCTCTCTCTCTCTCTCTCTCTCTCTCTCTCTCTCTCTCTCTCTTTGTGTGTATATGCGTGTGTGAGGGCAGGGTGTAAAGAAGCTTCCAGCTTATCCATTCTACCCTCAGTAAAACATTTGTCATTGTCATTCTCTCTCTCTCTCTCTTTGTGTGTGTGTGTGTGTGTGTGTGTATGTGTGTGTGTGTTTAAATGTGTATGTGAATGTCATGTCCTTGCTTCTTTGTTACACTGTGAATATTTTGATTCATTGTTTTCATTTTCTCTTTGCCCTGAGGGCTGGATGGAAAAAAAAAGAAATAGAAAAGCACATGAATGCTTATTCCACTTCCCTCAATAAAAGACATCGTTCGTTCGTTCTGTCTGTCTGTCTCTCCCTCACCCCCCCCCCCCCCCCCACACCCCCTCCTTTTCTCCCTCACTGCCCCCACCCCCCTCTCTCTTAGCCTATCTGTCTCGATCTGTCTGTCTGTCTCTCCCTCATACCCTCACTCCTTTTCTCCCTCACTCCCCCCTCTCTATCTGTTTTTCTCTCTCTCTCTCTGTTTCTCTCTCTCTCAGCCTATCTGTCTCGATCTGTCTGTCTCTCTCTCTCTCTCATACCCTCACTCCTTTTCTCTCTCACTCCCCCCTCTCTCTCTGCTTCTCTCTCTCCCTTTTTCTTTCTCTCCCCCTCTCTTTCTCAGCCTCCCTGTCTCGATCTGTATGTCTCTCTCTCTCTCCCTCATTCCCCCCCCCCCCCTTTTCTCCCTCACTTCCTTCTCCCTTTCTTTCTCTCTCCTCCCTGTTTCCGTCCATCCATCCATCCACCCATCCCTCCCTCCCTTCCTCTTCCCCTTCCCCTTCCCCTTTCCCACCCTTACTCCTCCTTACCCTCCCGCCCCTACCTTTTCCTCATATACCCCCCATATCCTCCTCCCCCCCCCCTGCCACATCAACATGGAACCCTTTCCCTCCTGTTCCGCTTCCACCACCACCACCACCCCCTCCTCCACCTCCACCCTCACCCCCCACCCTCTCATCCTCCTGCCCAGCACGTGCTGTTGAAAGGAGATTTGAGTTAACCACGTTACGTGCCAGACCCAGGAACAGAGCCTGTTGTTGCAAGTCGCCCTCAAAATGAAATCAATCCACCGCTCTCTTTAAAAAGAGGGGCTGAGAGCGACAACTTCAAGTGGTGGTGGTGGTGGGAGAGAGAGAGAGAGAGAGAGAGAGAGGGAGAGAGAGAGAGAGAGAGGAGGTGGTGGGGGTGGGGGAGGGGGAGTAGCGGTGGGAAATTATCGATTTTTTTGTATTTGGGGTTTTTCCTTTTGTTTGCATGTAGTTTTGTGTTTTGTTTTGTTTTGTTTAAGGATTTTTGAAAAAATAGTTATTGTTATTCTTCTCTCTCTCTCTCTCTCGCTGTCTCCCTCACTGTCTTTTTCTCTCTCTTTCTCGGTTTGTTAAAGTGGTGGGAAAAAAAAAGGCTGCGGATTAGATTGTTTGTTTGTTTGTTTCTATGTTGTTTTGTTTTAATCGCTGTCTTTTGTCTGTCTATTTGTCTGTCTCTGTCTCTCTCTCTGTCCCTGTCTGTCTGACTCTCTCTTTCTCTCTCTCTGTGCGTGTGCGTGTGTGCGCGCGTTATTTGGTTTGTTTTATATTTGGTTTAAATAGTCTTTAATTGTTCAACAATACACATGATTACAATGCAATCAATGACAAAAGAGCATCAACAAGCTTAAAAAGCTTATACTGTGCGCACAACGTTACACTTCAATTTTAACATGACGGCTAATGAACCATATCATCAATTGTATCAAGTAACATTCATAAACAGTAAGTAATGAATAATGAAATAAAATATTTCGTTAGTTTGGCATTTGAGGCCTGACCAGCGGTTGTGTTCATGCGAAGGCTAGGCATCTGTGTGTGTGTTTTTTTTTGTTTTTTTTTGGGGGGGGGGGTATTTTGTTTGTTTTTGTTTTTTATGCATATGGGGTATGGAACATGTATTGGTCAGTCCGCAAGCTTTGATAACCCATTGAAACTGAAATTATTGAAATCTGGGTAGGTCTCATGCAGTTAGTATAAAAGAGAGAGAGAGAGAGAGAAAGAGAGGTTAAAAAAAAAAAAAGAAAGAAAAAAAGTAGCTTGGCGTTGTCAGGTCCGACAATCCTGTCTGATCTGGTGTGGTGTAATCTGGGTCTAGATATTTTTATTATTATTTTTATATATACTTTTTATTTTATTTTATTTTATTTTATCACTCTTCTCTTCTCTTTCTCTCTGTGCAGGTCAGTGACAAACGTATAGCGAATGTTCGTGTTTTTCACCCCTACCCGACGGATTAGAACACATGCCTGGTCTGAAATTGATTGGTTGCGTTTGCTCTTATATCGATTACATCTTTCTGCTAGGGCTTGGCTCGATTAAAATGCGGAGACAGGCGAGAGAGGCAAAAGAGAGAGAAAGAGAGAGAGGGGGGGAGTGATAGAGAGATAGAGATGGGAGAGAGAGAGGGGGGGTGAGAGAGAGAGAGAGACAGAGATGAAGAGACAGAGAGGGAGGGGGAGAGATGGACAGAGAGAGGGAGGAGAGAAAGAGAGAGAGAGGGAGGGGGGGGGGGGCGCGGAACACTGGATGGGACTGCGAATTGAACGGACAGGTTATGTGATGTGTGAATATTTTGGAAGGGGAGGGGGGGGGAAGTAATGGGGATAGGATGAAGGGTAAGGGAGGGGGGGGGGGGTCTCCCCACCCACCAGCACCACCCACTTCTGTTGCTCTTCCCACGTCCCCCCCCCCCCAGCCACCCCCCGGCCCCCACCTCCCACCTCCCCCCCCCCCCCCGCCCCCCTGTATCCCCGACCCCGGCCGCCATCCATGGTTCTCCTAGCCGTGAATTTAAAGAGAAAAACAAAACAAAACAACACCAACAATAAAACAAACACACACACACACACACACACACACACACACACACACACACACACACACACACACACACAAACAAAACAAAAAAAAACACACCACACACACACTCGCAATTGTATTCCGATTCAGCTGGAATTAAATTGCTCCCTCTCCCAGTCTCTCGTTGTGTCTATCCGTCTCTGTCCGTCTGTCTGTGTCTCTCTGTCTGTGTCTGTCTGTCTGTCTGTCTGTCTGTCTGTCTGTCTCTCTCTCTCTCTCTCTCTCTCTCTCTCTCTAAGTGTCTCTCTCTCTGTGGAGAGAAATCTGAATGCCACAGAATGTGTGTATGTTTGTCCTGTGTCCTTTTTTGTGTCGTGAGCGATCTTTTGTCCAAGTCTGTTTTCGCCCTCATCATTTGTCAACCCAACCATGTCAGGTTTGCGCCTTCCAGATAATTGCAGACAACCCCCCCCCCCTCTCTCCACCCTCAACCCCCACCCCTCCCCCTCACACACACACACACACACACACACACACACACACAAACGCCCCATCCCCTCATACCACCGATTTCTGATGTGAGATGCTTGAATGTTTTTTTTCCCCCTTGGTGAAGCTGCCATTGTTTTGAAGATTACTGCTGGTTGCCTGGAACTTTCTTTGTTTTTGTGTTTTATTAGATATATTTATTATAATTTATTGCTGATCGCAGCGTTTTGAATTGGGGGGGGGGGGGGGGGCAGAATAACATGGTAGACCTTTTGCGCTTGATATAAACCTGTGAAAACGCCGGAATAAAATGGTAGACCTCTTCCGCTTGATATAAACCTGTGAAAACGCCGTGATTGTTCAGTTGAACAAACGAACGGATAGATAGATGGATCAATCGATTGATGCATGGATAAACAGATAGATGATTGATAGATTTACGGATATATTGAAGTAGTTTGTAGTTAGCATAGACAGACAGCTAGAGCTACTTAGCTAGCAAAAGCTAAAGTAGCAGTTGTTAACAAAAATCACAAACTAAGTGAGTGTGCATGCGTGCGCGCGCGCGTGTGTGTAAAATTAAAAGTTAACATTACTGAGGAAGTCTGCAGAAGAGGACGAAGAAGAAGAAGAAGAAATAAACAAGATTTAGATAAATTGTTCACAGCACATAAAATTTGTAACATTTACATTTCGGGCTAGTAAGGGAAGAAGAAGATGAAGAAGAAGAAGAAAAAAAAAGAAGGTAAAGTGCATCTAACTATATCCCATAATCCGTGTCAGGAACAGCAAGCACACACAACAGTTATGGTGCACCCGCGTAACAGGACACCGTATCTTGTGGTTGACGCCAAATTTTCTGGGTCAGTCGTGCCAAGCCACCACACACGACAGCGACGCCACAGGGCTGCCATAAAACGTGCATGCATGTGGAAATTTCACAGTGAGAAGGGCGGTTTACACGGCACTGCTTTCTCTCTCTCTCTCTCTCTCTCTCTCTCTCTCTCTCCCGTCAAGAACAGAAAGAAAAGAAGACTTTGGTTTCTTCTTTTTTTTTTCTATACTGACTGCTACTTCCAGTATAACCATTCTTGTTCAGACGAGAACACAGATACAATGGACACAAGCACTGAAAGTGCTCCAGTGCAGAAGAAAACGTTCAGATTTCTGTTGGTTGTTAAGAAGGAAACGTTACGTTGTGTGGTGTCGTTTTTACATTGTTTTACTTTGTTGCTGTTGTTTGGTTGTCTTTTTTTTTTTTTTTTTTTTTCGCTTTTGGAGTATAAGCGTTTATTTTCGAAGTTTCCGTTGCAATCGTGAACGCGAGGTTAGTTTTGGCGGCATGGGAATATGATTATGTATCATTGTAATAGGTTGTGATGCCACTTAGTTCGTCTCGTTTCCTTAATTAAGCTATTCGTAGTCGTCATCGTCGTCTTTGTTGTTGTTGTTGTTGACGTATTATGATGATAATGTTCAATACTTTTAAATGACTATGATGATAATTGTTGACGTGTTATAATGATAATGTTCAATATTTAATATGACTACGATGATCATGTTCAATACTTTTATATGACTATGATGATAATATTCAATACTTTTTATATGACTATGATGATAATGTTCAATACTCTTATATGACTTTGATGTTCAATACTTTTATATGGCTATGATGATAATGTTCAATACTTTTATATGGCTATGATGATAATGTTTAATACTTTTATATGACTATGATGATAATTTTCAGTACTTTTATATGACTATGATGATAATGTTCGGTACTTTTATATGGCAATGATGATAATGTTCAATACTTTTATATGGCTATGATGATAATGTTCAGTACTTTTATATGACTATGATAATGTTCAATACTTTTATATGGCTATGATGATAATGTTCAGTACTTTTATATGGCTATGATGATAATGTTCAATACTTTTATATGGCTATGATCATAATGTTCAATACTTTTATATGGCTATGATGATAATGTTCAATACTTTTATATGGCTTCCACCTCCTCCCACTTCTTTTTCTACACTTTCTCCTCCTTTTCCTCTTCCCGCTTCTTCTCCCATCTCCTCCTCTTATTCTTCTTCTCTTTCTCCTCCTCCTCTTCCCGCTTCTCATCCTCCCTCTCTTCTCCTCTTCCTCCTCCTGCTTCTTCTTCTTCTTCCTCTCTTTCTGCTCCTACTCCTGCTCCTCCTCCTTCTTCTCTCCTCCTCCTCCTCCTCCTTTTTCTTCTTCTTCTGCTCCTGCTACTTCTCCTTCTTCTTCTCTTTCTGCTCCTGCTCCGCCTCCTCCTCCTTCCTCTTCTTCTTCTTTCTCTTCTGTTTTATCCTTGCCACCCCCTCGCGCCCCCCCCTCCCCCCCCCCCCCCCTTTTTTTTTTTTTTTTTTTTTTGGCGGGGTAGAGAATGGAGGAAGGAGGTCCGTAATTGTGAAACTGGTATTTTATGCACGTATCCCGTCCGTTTTTGGTTTGGTTTGTGTGTTTTCTTTGGGGGTTTTGTTGTTGTGGTTTTTTTTTTCCCCCTTACGCTGGCAAGCGCCATATTCGTGCTCATTTTCCTTTACTTTTTCATCCAGGATTTATTGTTTTGCATCAGGCATTATAAGCTCGACGGGGTTATATATAGTGACAGCACAATGCAGGAATGACATGTCGTCACCGTATGTAGTTGTTCTTTATTTCATGGGGCCTGTTGTTATTGCATTACGTGGCCGTCTCTGTCTGTCGATCTATCTGTCTCTCGTTTCTCTCTCTCTCTTCCTCTCCCTTTCACTTAATCTGTCTCTCTGTCTTCTCCTTCTTTCTCCTCCTCCATCTCCCACTCTCTCTCTCTCTCTCTCTCTCTCTCTC
>NC_134877.1:32568013-32580513 GCF_041734735.1 Babylonia areolata | reverse complement strand
CAGACTTATGCTGTCAACATTTCCTCTTGTTGTGGGGCACTTGACATTCTTGTTAGAGAGTTCAACGTAAGACCTGGCTGTTGGGACTGTCGAGCTATTGGAAAGCTGATCTTGAAGTAGAGTGGTTTGACCATCCAGTGTTCTCCTCGAGTTTGTTCGTGGTAACTTCGTCACCATCGTTTCTTTTTATTTATTATTTCATTTTATTTATTTATTAGTTAGTTAGTTAGTTAGTTATTCATTTATTTTATTATTTTTTGTACAAATTTCGAAATTTACTTTTGAGAACACTGTTTTGTAAGACGAGAATCCGACGAGGTTAAGATACATGTAAGTGCTCCTTTTTGTCAGAAAACCACTAATTGCGCACTCTTATAAAAATTATTTTTTTTTGGGGAAAAAAAGGAAAACGTCCTAATGATCAGGCGAAAGGTTGACAAAGTGACAAAGCCTAAAAGCCGTGGCACATGATATGACATGATCTGATAGCTAAAATTGGGCTCTGATATTGTTACAGGATCCTCAGCGGTAATTTTATTTTTAACCACGTTATCGGCTTGTACAATTGTAAGCGCCCTTATTGTAAGACGCCCAAGGAGGAATAATCTCCTGATGCACTAAACGAAGACATGGCCAAGAAACAATTTGACTTTTGTATATGCGAAGATTCGAAAACAGTTTATAAACAATTCAATACATAAATGATTATATCCACATTTCTGATCGTCGTGTGAGCTTGATTTGAGTGAATGTAGTAGTGTGACAGGCAGAATTAGCAGCAGCACCAGTAGTAGTTGTAGTCGTAGTAGCAAAAGTAGTGATACATCAATCTCTTCACCTTGTTTCTAGTTTTGCCCGTCTTTGCAATACGTTTCATGGGGTCCCCGAGTTCACACCTGTTGCACGTGTTGGTGTGGAGGGTGACACGTGGCCAGCTGGTCGATACAGCACTGACGATGTTCAGGGGTGGCTGCTGTGGCGGGGGGTGGGGGGTGTGGTGGTGGTGGAGGGGGGGCTGGATGAGAATCGATCTTGGTGTACAGCCCCCCAAAACTGGCAGGGGGTCTTTGAAACCATTCCGGGGAAGGAAGGGGTGTGAGGGGGTGGTTTTGGTTTGGGGAGGGGGCGGAGAGGGAGGGGGGTTGGGGGGTGGGGGGCACGGGATGGGGGATCGAGGGTGGTGATGTCGAAACGGGTTATTATGAAATAATGATTTATCTTTATTACAGTTAGGTTATCGTGTTGGAGGGGCACTGTTATTAAAATGGTTTCACACGTGCTGCAGGGTGGATTAAATGGAATGCTCCCTACTGCCCCGCCCCCTTCTCTATCCCCATCTCGTTCACTCTCTGTCAGTGTCCCTCTGTGTCTGTCTTTCCATGTCTGTCTGTCTGTGTGTGTGTCTCTGTCTATCTCTCTCCCTGCCTCTGTCTCTTCCTCCCTCCCTCCCTCCCTCCACTGACAAAAAAGAATTGAATTTAGACAATACTTTCGGCTTTCCTGACACTTAGAGGAACGATATTTTGTAAACGCACATTTTGTTTTGTAAAATGTTTGTACGACAGACCAGCATACAGTATGAATATCAGCCTTGTCATATATCGTACATTCTAGTGTTTTCTGGCTTAATCGTACTGTCCTACACATTTGTGAGGAAGAGCGAAATGTAAACTCATCTGTGATGTCTTTTTGTTTTTCAGCGATTGGTGGTAAAACATTGACTACTGGCGACTGAACACAGCATGTTGTTCAACTGGACAAAAAAAACTACACTGGCTTCCGTCAAACAAATCGGCGTACCTGCGCAAAAAAAAGAAGAAAGAAACTGACCCCATATCTGACTCTTGACTTGGCCGCGCACAATTACAGTGAGTGAGTTGACTCCAGATATATTTGCTGACTGGGAACAGACATGTCTCCTGAAGATTCCTCTCTCCACTCCTACCACACACGTACACACGCGCACTCATTCGGCTCGAGACACGTTTCTGACATGCTCCCTGCATTCACAGAACTTGCTGCGGGACTTGTCCATCATTGGTGGCCCTTGTTACTCCTCGGTACTTTTACTACCACGGGACCAGATGCTTCCACGCGCATTGCGTCTCAAGGCTGAGAACTGTGGGTCGGACAGTAGCAGGTAACCTCGCAGTGCCATCAACTCCGTGTTGCTTCTCCACGGGACTCGAGACGTTTCCTGACACAGGTTCAAGACATTCACAGGTGGACCCAGACGCTTCCAATTGACTCGAGGTGTCCTCCACCGTCCCCATCCCCCTCCCCCCTCATATCCCCCAGTCCCCCAGCTGCGACAACGGACATTCCAGCGGCATAAGACAGGACAGCAGATACATCCTCACGTGATGTTTGTCTCCACATCTTACTCTCAAACTTTCCCAAACCCTGTTCTGCACGTTCCTACAGAACACCAACAGGTATCTACTTCCACCCGACCAGACCCCCCCCCCCGGCCCCCCCATGCCCCCCACGCCCCCCCGTTTCCTCACTCCCTCCCCCCCCCCCCTCTTAAGGGGGTCAGTCGCTCACGTCGTCATCCCGCGTGATCTTGACCAGCATCAGTCTTGACCAGGCTGACGTCATGATGGACACCTTCCTGCCACATTGCCCAGTCGTCAGTCAGGTGGAGGTCCGCGACCAGCCGTCTTGGTCAGCGTTCTGGAAGAGTTCTTGTCCAGGTGAATGGCTTGATCCCCCCCCCCCCCCCCCCCCAAGAATGTGAGAGCTGACCGCTGCACTGACCACAGCATTCCTCTCCACGAGCCGTGACGGGGCCATCTGGGGTGTCGCTGGTGCCTGGGGGGGCAGTACCATGATGGCTGGTTTGTTGTGTGAGTAAAGATAGTTTTTTTTTTTATTTGTTTTTATTGGGGGTGTTGGGGGATGGGGGGGGGGGATGGATCAGTTTCTTCGCGGATGGTTGTTGTCCTCTTCCTCCTTTTCATCCTTCGATGTCTCCTCATTCTTCCCTCTCCTCTCTCCTGCTCTTGCTCCTCTTCATTCCTCTCCTTTTCCTTTCTTGTTGTTTTGGCTTTCGTTCTTGTTTTTTTTTCTTCTTCTTCTTGTTCTTCTGCTGCTGATAATGCTGCTGCTGATGCTGCGTCGCCTCCTCCTCCTTTCAGTTCTTCAGCTGGTGCCAGTGCTACGTTCAGTGCCCATCTGAATGAACTGTTGCTGAAAGTCGGACATCCCTTATCATTGACCATCTTGAAGTGAAAGCTTCAATCATTCTTGTGATGTCAGCGGAGTCTCGGAAGGTTCCCCCTTCCCCCTCACTCCATCTCTCCCCCCCCCCCCCTCAACCCCCCCCCCCTCCCGCCGCGACAACCCGCCCTCCCCCACCCCTGCCTCTCCCCCCTCCCTCCGGGCTCTCCAAGTCCCTCTTCATGTTTTCAGACATTCTGGTCGGTGGCTACATTGAAACCACAATCCGGAAATCTCTTCCTTCGCGCTCTATTCACGGGGTGTGGGGTGTGTGTGGGGGACTCCCGTTTCCCTGTCGGAATGGCCCACAGCGCTACACACAGGGTGATGCCACAATCCCGGGACAGGGTAGATAAGTCACACACACACACACACACACAACAGAGAAAGGTTTTCCCCTGGAGCAGTTGGACCAATGAAAAGAGAGCAGGACCCAACTGTCTTCTCTTCTCCACCATGCACCCACAGAGGAAATGAATTTTTCATGTACTCTCACCACCCACCCCTCCACCCACCCCTGGCACAGAAAAGCAACAGCATCAGATGATGATGGTGGTGGTGGTGGTGGTGGTGGTGGTGGTTAGAGCAAGGGTTCTGAAGGGGGAAGAGGGGGGATACTAGTTGGGGAAGGGGGTGAGGGTTGGGGGTGGAAATCCCTATCTGTTTATGTTGCGACCCAGTCTCAGGAAGTTCGATGCCAGAAGCCCCACGCGCCAGGTTGTCTCAAAAGAAGTTTCTCTGCTGGGAAGAGAAAAGTACTACATTCTGAACTTCGCTTCAGAGCGGGAAGAAGTAAGGAAGAATTAGGGGGCGGGGGGGGGGGGGGGGTGAGGGGAGGGGGGGGGGGTACCTTTGGGTGGGAGTACAGAGCGGAGAAGTTAGGAAGAATTAGGGGGGAGGGAGGGGAGGGGGGGTGGGGGCGGGTATGTTTGGGTGGGGGTTCAGAGAGATGATACCGGACCAAGGGGAGAGAGGAAAGTTAATATGTTGGTATAGTTATGCGCTTTGGGCAGCTACGGCATCCTAAGTCATTTTCTGTTGTACAAGTTTTGGTTCTGTCATGGGTCTTTTCTTGCTCATTATAGTGTCTTTGTTCGGACGCATGCTCTCTCTCTCTCTCTCTCTCTCTCTCTCTCTCAAACACACAGACACGCGCGCGCGCGCACACGATCTCTCTCTCTCTCTCTGTCTCTGTCAGTCTGTCTGTCTGTCTGTCTCTCTCTCTCATGTTTCGTGGCAATCAATAAAAATGAAATCCTTATTACGTCGGGTAACAAATATTGCCCTACCCCCCAAAAAAGAAAAAAAAATCAACAAAAACACAAACCAAACAACCAACCAACAAAAAAAACACCCAAAAAACAACCACCCTCTCAAAAAAACAACAACAACCCCCCCCCCCCAAAAAAAAACAGGAAAAAAACACATCCACACCCACACAAAAAAACAAACATCAGTGGCGTGAATCGCTCGGTTTGACTGCATGAAAAGAGGCCAGCTTTTAGATGCCACTAGTGTGTGTGAGTGGGTGGTGAAGGGTGGGGTGGGCGTGGGGGGGTGAGGGGGTAAGCGTAGTGTCTGGGAGCATCCTGAAAAGCTGAGGGGTAGAGAGAGAGAGAGAGAGAGAGACGCGCGCGCGCGCGCGCGCGCGCACACACACACACACACACACACACACACAGATGAATCATCATCGATCTGAGGGCGCGGGATGAAAGGAGCCTGGCTCTTAGCTACATTTCTTCCTCCACCCACTCAACCTGGGGCCCCTCCTTGGCTCCACGGCCAAGGGGAGAGAGAGAGAGGTGAGGAGAGAGAGAGAGAGGGGTGAGGAGAGAGAGAGAGAGAGGTGGGTGGAGAGAAAGAGAGGGGAGAGAGAGATAAAGCGGTGGTGGGAGAGAAAGAAGGGTGAGAGATAGAGCGGGGGTGGGGGGAGGGGGGAGAGAAGGAGAGGGGTGAGAGAGAGCTAAAGCGGTGGGGGGAGAGAAAGAGGGGCGAGAGATAGAGCGTGGGGGTGGGGGGGGGGAGAGAGAAAGAGGGATGAGAGATAGAGCGGGGGTGGGGGGGAGAGAAAGAGGGATTAGAGATAGAGCAGGGGGGGGGGAGAAAGAGGGGTGAGAGATAGAGCGGTGGGGGTGAGAGAGAGGAGGAGAGAGAGAGATGGGGAGAGGGAGAAAGAGGTGGGGGAGAGAGAAAGAGAGGGGTGAGAGAGAGAGAGGTGGGGAGGGAGAGAGAGAGAGAATATCGATGGCACCAGGCTCTTGGCTGCTGCATACAAGACTCCTGAAAGTTGAGAGGAAGAAGACAGTTTGCTTGCTTGCGGTTTGACTGTATAGCGTGTAAATGAAGAGGAGAGAGAGAGAGAGAAAGAGAGAGAGAGAGAGATGTAGGCTCTTGTTGGGTGCGTGTGTGCCTGCCTGCGTGCATGCATTCATAGCACGCACACTCAATACTACACGCAACTCATGCAGCTTCCTACCCACGTACACATCAACAATGCTGCGCTTGAGGCTGTTGCTGGCCAGTAGACAATTGCTACCCAGTTTCTCTAGCTTTCTTTAATGTACATATATATTTTATAAGTTTTTTTTAATTCTTTCCATTGCTCTGATTCAGAGCTATGCATTTGTGTGAATCACCTGCACCTGGTGTGTAGCTAGCCGCAACGATTTGTCTTTGCCCAAGATTCGGCGTTATATAGATGCATGTCATCTTTTTTTTGTTTTTTGTTTTTTTTTGTTAATATTAATCACACGTTACAGATGATTAGTAATAAGTCAGTTATGAGTCAAAACGTATGATGAAAATTTCATCTGTCTCTCCCTCTCAGTCCCTCCCCCCCCTAACCCCCCCTCTCTCTCTCTCGCTGGCTCGCTCACTCTCACTCTCTCCCTCTCTCTATTTTTCCCCCATCATTTTGTTTTAACGATTCGTGTTGTAGGGATGGGGAGGAAAAACCAGCAGACGCACAGTGGAGATCGTGGGGGGTGGGGGCTGTCTCTGCCCCCCCCCCCCCCCCCCAGCCCTCTCCCCCCCAACCATCTCGGTCCTCCTTCTTTATCCCACCACCCCTACCCCGTCCCCTGCTGCAACAGTCTCCGTGGAGGAGGAGGAAGAGGAGGAGGACGACGACGACAGAGTGGGGGTGGGCGGGATGGGACGTCAGGTGGCGAGCACCTGTCATTGTGAGTATGGGGGTAAACTTGCCGTGTCGTGTTTGTGCATACGTTTGTGTGTATATGTATGTGGCGGTGTATGTGAGTGCGCGCGAAGAGGTGGGTGAGAGGATGTGAAGAGTGTGGGCTTGTGTGTGTGTGTGTGTGTGTGTGGGTGGGTGGGTATGTGAGTGTGTATGTGCATGTGACAGAAATGGGTAATGATGACATATTATTATGCACGACACTTTCAAGCTGTTGCCAGATAAGATAAATCCCTTTCCTATGATTATATGCTATGACACCACCACCACCACCACCACCACCACCACCATCCTTCCACATACCCCGGTCTCTCCCCTAACTTCATTTCAACTCCCTCCCCACACCCAAATTTCCCTCTCTCTCTCACCCTTAAACCACTTCCTACCCACCCACCCACCCACCGACCCAGCAACTCCGTCCACCTATCCGCACCGCCTCCTACCCACCCACCCACCTACAAGAACAGCAGAGAGGCAGCCAGCGAGGAGCGAGGCAGACAGACAGACAATCTGGAGGCAGGCAGCAGGGACAGAGCGGGAAAGCATTGGGGGCACGCCTGAACCTTGTGCTCAAACCTGTCGGTTAGCCAAGGTGAGCAAAGTTTCAGGTGTGTTCTCTTTGCTTGCAAAGACGTCCCCATCCATCGGGTCCACCCATCAGCCCCGTCCATCCTGCTACCAGGGTCCATGGTTGTGGCCTCTGCCACGCCCACCAGTCCACCCTGGACCTTCCGCCAGTGTTCACGTCCGTCCATCTAGATATCCATCCACGACGTCCTCGAATCCTGTTACCTTCTCCTCTCCTTCCTCCCCTCTTTCTCCTCTCCTTCCTCTCCTCTTTCTTCTCCTCTCTTTCCTCTCCTCTTTCTTCTCTCCTTCCTCTCCTCTTTCTCCTTGCTTCCTTGCTCCCCTCTTTCTCCTCTCCTTCCTCCCTTTCTCCTGTCCTTCCCTCTTTCTGCTTCCTCCCCTCTTTCTCCTTCCTCCCCTCTTTCTCCTCTCCTTCCCCCCTTTCTCCTGTCCTTCCCTCTTTCTGCTCCTTCCCTCTTTCTGCTTCCTCCCCTCTTTCTCCTTCCTCCCCTCTTTCTCCTCTCCTTCCTGACATCTTACTCCTCTCCTTCCTTCCCTTTTTCTCCTCTCCTTCCCTCTTTCTCCTTCCCTCCCGTCTTTCTCCTCTCCTTCCTTCCCTCTTTCTCCTCCTCCCTCCCCTCTTCTCTATTTCTTCCCCTCTTTCTCCTTCCCTCCCCTCTTTCTCCTCTCCTTCCTTCCCTCTTTCTCCTACTTTCTCCCCTCTTTCTCCTCTGTTTCTTCCCCTCTTTCTCCTTCCCTCCCCTCTTTCTCCTCTCCTTCCTCCCCCTCCCTTCTTTCTCCTCTCCTTCCTCCCCTCTTTCTCCTCTCCTTCCTCCCCTCTTTTTTTTTCTATCCTTCTTTCTCCTTCCTTCGCTCTTTCTCCTCTCCCCTCATTCTCCTCTCCTTCCCTACCCCTTCCTACATCCCCCTTCCCACTCTTCCTTGCACCCCGTTTAAAAAATATTTTTTTTAAGGTGTTGTGTCGGTGGTTTATAGCAATAACACAATAAACAACACTACTGCCTTTATAAGTTTAAAAACTGCATCTTTTTATGAGTACATGAATATTTGTTATGAATTGAATTTTGTACGCACATCTCAGATTGCAGGCTTTCAGTCCTCTATATGGGCATTGTGAAATGTCATTTATATTTCGTATGAGTTACATAAGATATATGAATATTTTCAAACCCACCCACAAGGGCCTTTGAAATAGATATCTTGTCTTGTCTTGTCTTGTCTTGTCTTGTGTTATCTTGAATCATGTGGATTTCGATGAGTTTTCGAGGGGTTGTGGGTGAGTGTGGGCGTGAGACACGTATAATCATAAGTACGGTTCGGGGTCGCGTGGGCGAATGTATGGATGACTGTAATATTTGTTGCATACGTGTGTACATGTTGCACTTGAATACCCTCCCGTTCAGACAAGCACCACGCCCACCCACACTCGCGCGCTCACTTCTGCAGATGGAGGAGCACTCGAGCGATTGAAGGGAAGCAACCGTGACAAAGACCCAGTTAACCGTCTTGTCTCCCTTTTGCAGATGGAAACCTGTGACGGCCCAGAAGAAGTTTTTGACGTGATGGGTTGACGAGTTCCTGGCGATTCCTAACGTCACAAGCCACTTGTCATCCACAGACAATTTGCGGAGCTGACTATCGCCATGATCAACGGACGTGATTTTCTGCTGGAAAACAATTTAACCTCATACAGATTGACTTGTGTGATATTTATTGACTTGAACACAGAACTAGTTTTCTCAGCAGTGCTCTCGGTGTTTTTCAGGATGCGTCACAGTGACGAAGTGTCAGCTCGCAGAGTGGCCACTATTCATGACATCGAATTAACCGTGACAGTGATCCACAGAAATCTCTATTTTCTAATATTATTATTATTGTTATTATTATCATCATTCAATTATTATTACTAAATTTTTTTTATCATTATCATCATAATCCACAAAAATCTGTTATTACTTTTATTATTACTGTTCCATAAAAAATCTTTGTTATTTTTTTTTTTCATTTATGATTATTTCATGGATTATTTATGTGTTTATTTCTTGATTGTGTTTATTTATTTACTTTATGGGTTTAGCTAGTAACGTGGTGAGAATGATGGCATAGAGGTAACGGGTCCGCCTAGGAAGTGAGAAAATCTGAGCGCGCTGGTTCGAATATCGGCTCAGCCGCCAATATTTTCTCCCCCTCCACTAGACCTTGAGTGGTGGTGTGGACGCTAGTCATTGGGATGAGACGATAAACCGAGGTCCCGTGTGCAGCATGCACTTAGCGCACGTAAAAGAACCCACGGCAACAAAATGGTTGTTCCTGGCAAAATTCTGTAGAAAAATCCACTCCGATAGGAAGAACAAATAAAACTGCACACAGGAAAAAACACAAAAAAATGGGTGGCGCTGTAGTGTAGCGACGCGCTCTCCCTGGGGAGAGCAACTCGAATTTCACACAGAGAAATCTGTTGTGATAAAAATAAATACAAATACAAATACAAAATCATCACCGCACCAAGTAGTTCAACAACCAGCTGGGTGCTGTTTTCTGCCATGCACCCAAACGGTGAAAGTGAGGCAAATCTGTCTGAACCACAACTAACTTTTTTCTCTGGTGAGAAAACCTCTGTGTGCGGTCACTTGTAAGGTGTTTTGTTTGAATCCACTTGCTGGAAACTTAAAACTGTTTTTAAATAGAATGCTCAATTTAAAAAAAAAAAATTAGGTGTGATCTTGTTATTCAATTAAAGACTAAGTTAAGTTGTTTTACTCTCTTGGAAATGAACTCGGCTGAAAAGAGAGGCTTGAGATAATAACAATAATGATAATAATAATAATGATAATAGATTCTACTGATATGGTGCAGACACTCCATTCAATGGGCTCTAAGCGCCTAACTGAGATCTCATTCAGATGTATGTGACTCGTTTGTTGTTTCGCTGCCTTTCACCAAAGAACGAAATTTGATTTTTTAGAAAAATTGTTGTCCCTTTGTACATGTAAAATGAATGTAAACAATATGGTTGAAACATTTTTGTTCCATTCACAATGACACTTGAACGATATTAATGTTTTTGAGCGATTGCCAGCTCACAGTTTAGATATATATATATATATATATTGTGCCATTAAAAGAGGTTACTTGAAATGTAAATTGTTGTTTTTTTTAAAGTTTTTTTGAGGGATTAATTTGAATGCATTAACCAGTGGTTTGCTAAAAAAAAAATAAAAAAAAAATCTGATCAATGAATAAACTGAACGAAACGTGGGCATCTGCTCGTACGCACACACACACACACACACACACACACACACACACAGAAACACCACACTCACACGTACACATACTCTCTCTCGCTCTCACACATACACACGCACACACATACTCACACTCACACACACCACACACTCGCACACACTCACACATACTCTTTCTCACAAACACACACACACGAATCATGCACACGTTGGATTGGATCCCCCACTTCCAGCCAATCAAACCCTCCACCACACCTTGAGTGGTCTGGGTCATCTCTTTGAGATTAGATGCCCATCCCCGAAAACAGGGTCTAGCTGCCCAAATGGCGGGATAAAAGCGTCCGTTCAAACACGTAAAATCCCACTGGGACATACTAGTGAATGTTGGAGAGTTGCAGCCTACGCACGTAGAATTTGAAAAAAAAAAAAAAAAGGAAAAAAATAAGAAGAAGAAAAAATCCTCCCAAAAAACTGAAGATCCAATTTGGCTCTGGAGTCTCCACGGCAGAATCTGGCGTTGAACCTTTGGTCCTCTGTTCACCAGTGGTAGAGGTTCGAATCCCGACACAGTGTTGTCTTTGGAGAAAGGTACTGTACTTCTGTTTACTCAAGCAACCCAGACCTGACTTTGGCTATGGAAATTTCAAAAGTAAAACGTTGGCACAAGAGGATTGCGCCTTGCCTTCTTACAATGCCAAGTGGGTATGAGTTAATTGCTCTTATGAAATGATAACGACCGCGTGAAAAAAAAAAAAGAGAAAAAAAAAGATCGTCTGCAGAAATTATTTCTGTCCACTCATTATTGTCTATTTTCCAACTTAAGTTGAAAAGATTACTTCCGTTGTTGGAAAGAACAATGATCATTTATTTGGTCAGGGGTTGTTTAGTTTCGTTTATTTATTTGTTGTTTATATATGTCCCCACCCCCAATATATATATATATATATATATATATATATATATATATATATATATATATATATATACATACATACATACACTGTTGTTGCTGGATGGTTTTTGAAGAGTTGGTAATGACCTCAAACAGCTGCTTCATGACGTCAGTTTTACAAGCTCAGAGTTGATGACCTTGGAGTCGGCTGGGGTGCACCTGTATTAGAACATGATGTGAATTGCTGGACATGTTTCTATTTATGCAGTCATGTTGGAAAGACCGCTGGATGTTGTCATTCCTCTCCTATTATATCGGACGTCTTTGTGGAAGTGCGTTTTGGGTCGGGGGTAGGGGAATGTGGGCGGGGGGTGGGGGGGAGGAGGGGGTGTATAGGTATGTGTGTGTAAAACTGAACATCAGGAGAGAGTGAGAGAGAGAATATGACGGTTGGAAATTGTAAGCAAAGAGACTTTCTCCTGGCATTTTGGTATATAAGGGAATAACGATTAATGCATGTGAATGCAGCAAGACACCGTGTGTTGTGTGTGTGTGCGTGCGTGCGTGTGTGTGTGTGTGTGAATGAAAGCGCATGTAGAATGTGTGTGTGTGCATGCGTGCGTGCGTGCGTGTGTGTGTGAATGAAAGCTCATGTAGAAGTGTGTGTGTGTGTGTGTGTAGAAGAGTGAGAGAACAGAAGGACTCCGTGCGCGTATGTGTGTGTGTGTGTGTATGTGTGTGTGTGTGTGCGTGCTTGCATGCGTGCGTGTATCCGTTCGTGTGTGTGCATAACGTTTGTGTTCTCTCCTGTCATTGTAGGGGGGTCTCAATTAGTAGGAGAGATATGGGGACATGCAGAAGGTGCCGACCGACAATTCATGTCTTGCTCACTGCATACACATATTATATTGATATATATATATATATATATATATATATATATATATATATATATATATATATATATATATCGTCCGTCGTTGATGAGAGGAGTTCTCTGTCATTGAAGTTATCATCGTTGATGTCGTCGTCTTCGACAGCTTCGAAGATGACCTCGATGCGGAAGATCTCCTCTGTCGTCTATTGCTCAGAATCTTGATACTATGCTCTCATGATGTGCCAAATTGTGTACGTGTGTGTGTGTGTGTGTGTGTGTGTGTGTGTGTGTGTGTGTGTGTGCGTGTGTGAGGGTGTGTGTGAGAGAGAAGTGAGAGAGATTGAACTGTGAAATGTATGAAATATTACATAATTATGCAAATGTTTATAGAAAATGATAATATATTAATGTTGATTTTTGTTATGTGTACACATAAAAGGTTGAATGAAAGAGAGACGGAGCGAGTGTGTGTAC
>NC_134877.1:32558013-32563013 GCF_041734735.1 Babylonia areolata | reverse complement strand
CGTAAAAGCCCACTCGTGTGCATATGAGTGAACGCAGAAGAAAAGAAATTCATGCAAAGTGAGTTGGGAGGCATCATGGGGCGGTGTTTCAGAACGGTAGGAAGAAACCAAGATCTGCTGACAGATTTTTTTTTTTTACCTTTACAGGATCAGTAAAGATGAGTTTTTAGTGAAGTGCAGAGACGGAGAAAGAAGAACAGAAAATAAATAATAATGATAATAATAATAATGGTATTTATATAGCGCTGAATCTTGTGCAGACAAATCAAAGCGCTTTCGCACCAGTCATTCACGCGCATGCATAACTCTAAAACTTGAGAAACTGAAGACAAGGAAGAGGCAGAGAAGGGAGGCTATTTTGGGAAGAGGTGGGTTTCAAGGCCAGACGTGAAAGAGCTGAGAGTGGAGACTTGACGAAGCGAAAGAGGAAGTTCATTCCAATTGCAAGGTCCAGAGACAGAGAAAGAACGGCGGCCAACAGTCGAGTGTTTGAATCTGGGTATGCGGAAACAGAGTGGATCCGAAGCCGATCGTAGTGAGCGAGATGGAGTGTAGAGGTGAAGGCAGCCACAGAAATAGGAAGGGGCAGATTTGTGAATACATTTATAACAATTTATGATATGATGTGGGAGGTTTGTTCCAGAGATGAGGAGCAGCCTGACCAAGAGGAAAGAGCGTTCACCGTAGGTTCTTGTGTTGACACGAGGATTTTCAGAAGGGGATAGTCAAGAGGAACAGCGGATAGTTCTGGAGTGTGTGAAAACCGGCACTGATAAGTAAGAAAGATAGGTTGGTCCAGTGGAGTGGAAAACACAATCAGAAATGTAATGGAGTGCATAAACAAATAACTGAACACAAAAAATAGATAGATTGACAGATAGATAGATTAATAGATAGATAGACAGACAGACAGACAGACAGATAGAGAGAGGAATAGATAGACAGAGGGACAGACAGATATGTAGATAGATACATAGATATGCAAAAAAATACAACAAAAAACACCCCCACACACAAAGTAATGCTGGGGACACGCACGTGCGCGCACACATGCACACACACACACACACACACACACTCTCTCTCTCTCTCTCTCTCTCTCTCTCACGCACCCACCCACCCACCCACACACACACACAGGCACACACACACACACACACACACACACACACACGACTGGTATGGGACTGGGGGAGAAAACTGCCCAGCGATTAAGGGAAGATACCGCCTCTGTGATTTGTGTTCGGCCAACATTGGTTGCTCCCCTTCCCTTGACACCGCCGAGAACTCCCTGCGTTGCGCAGTGCATGCACTCTGTCATGAATGCTTAATTCTAATATATAACCAAGCAGGTTTTGTTTCCTCAGAGTTGTTAGTGAATAGACCAAACGATAAATAAACGAACAAATCCATTGATTCTCCCCCCCCCCCCCTCTTTCTCTCTCCCTCCCCGCCCCGTTCATTATTTTTGACTCACAAAGTGAGTCTATGTTTTAACCCGGTGTTCGGTTCTCTCTCTCTCTCTCTCTCTCTCTCTCTCTCTGTGTGTGTGTGTGTGTGTGTGTGTGGTAAACTTTAACATTGCCATTTTCTCTGCAAATACTTTGTCAGTTGACACCAAATTATGCATAAAAATAGGAATTCAGTTCTTTCCAGTCATCTTGTTTAAAACAATATTGCACCTCTGGGATGGGCACAAAAAAAAAAGAAAAAAAAAAAGAAGCCAAATTATATGCAAACTGAATTTACTGTTATTTTATTTTTTGTTTAATCTCTAAACTTGGCACTTTGATCTGATATTCTGACACAACAAGAAGAGCAGTCATTTTTATCATTTATTGTTCAAACAGGAACTTCTTTTACTAAGCATGGAAGTTATATTTATTTTGCAATCGTTTTGGTGCAGATAGTAAAAAAGGGAAATTAATCTGTAATTAATGCTAGGGGACTTAATTTGCTTTAAACTGATCTTTCTCATCTTAAACATTACATTTTGAAATTATACTCAATACATAAAAACTTGTGTGTTTTACTCTCAGTGTACAGGGCTTTCACTATGTTCATTCGCCCAAGTGGTCTTTTTCGGAAAATACTAAAACCAATACGACGAGTGGACTTTATAGATCTATTGGCTGAGCCATGAAGGTCATGGGCAAAAATCAATTGCGTACACATAGTTATACACATTCAAAGCACGTGCTCATATTCTTCGCGAACGCGAACGACGCCATTTTGTTTCAAGTTGTTGACCTGCCCGTTCAATCCTATATTCAATGGACAATACACGATAACATGTGATGGAAAGTTGGAGAAGTAGACCGTTAAATATTTATTCAGAGAAAGATTTGTGAACGCCTCATCACTTACTGGATTATGCCCCAAACTGCCATAAAAATATCCACAGAATCAGTCGGAATTCACAGTTAAAAATAATAAACCATGTGAGTTAATACCCTTGAATTGATGAAACGTAAAACTTTCCAGTCTTGACTTTTCTCAAAATGAAGTCCTTTTCACTTCATAAGACGTTTAGAAGTACTTGTACTTGGCTCTACGTGTTATTAGTTTAACAAAATACTCAATTTTCATATCAACTTTAAAACTATAAAACTAGAATGAACATAAAAGAGAAATTGAATCGACCGTGTCAACCGGGTGTAACTAACTGAAACTTGTACATCTGTCTAGATCCTGAGAAAACGGCTAAATGTTGCAGTGTGATTGCGGCGGTAGCCACGTCTCCTTTACCGCGGACTTAAAAAGAATTTTTAATTGCCCTTAAAGATTTTCTGAATGCCCAAGATACACCAGAATGATATGATTTAAACAGCGTTCTCACCGCGAATACCGCAATCGATTTATCGCCCTTTAAAAAAGCATGTTTAAATATTATATTTTTGAACGTCAGTTAAGCCACGATAGTGTAATTGGTAAGACAGTTTCTTCTCACCCGAACACGCGGAGTTCGAATCTGCCGTTAGGATTTTTTTTTTCTTTTTCTTTTAACCCGAAGCTTTATAATAACAAATACAGAACACATTTTAACGATTAGATTTTTTTTTGATTTTTTTTAAGTGTATCACAAGTGAGTCTTGAAGGCCCTGCCTCTCTTGTTTTAGCTTTGTTGCACTACAAAGACGGACCGAACACACATACTAATTATCGTAAAATCAAGAAAACCTAAACTGACTCCTATCTGCTTTCAGAAACCAGCCACCATTGTTGATACTGCCGTATATTCTGTGTTCTGTATAGTGTTTGTTCTAAGTTATGTCTGTTCAGGATATGGGAACGAATGGCAGTTCCGTGTTTTGCTTTTGGCCGTGTGTGTGTGTGTGTGTGCGTGCATGCGTGCGTAGAGGGGGTGGGGGGCGGGGGCGTGGCAGTGTGGTGATGGTATTAATGGTTGTTTATGATTTTTGTATGCGCAAGTCAGTGTGTTGATGGTTACAATTATTAGTGGTTTCGTTTCATTTTTGGTGTGCTCCCAAACTGCACATGTATGTGTGTGTGAATGGTGTGCTGTATGGCCATCTGATTATTATATACCACACGTATAATGTGTGCGGCGTGCGCACATGTGTGTATATCTCAGTGTGTGTCCACCGTGCGCCTGTGTGGTACGTGTGCATCAGTGAATCAATATTATGTATTGTGATAACTGATCTCAGTCGCGGAGCGATCCAGCTTTGGACTGTGTGGAGTGGAAATGTATTAATATCATAGTTTTCGTTTTGGGTTAATTTTTTTTTCTATGAATAGATATCATAATGATTTTATTGTTGTTGTTGTTGTTGCTATCATGTCAAAATGGTCGGTTGGCAAGTGACAAAAAAACAAAACAAAAAACACCAAAAAACAAACAAACAAAAAACGACTAACGAAGAGAGCCGTCGGAGTGTTAATAAAAATAATAAAAAAAAATTAAAAAAAGGCAAGCAAGCTCACGCAGACACTCACGACAGCTGTCCCTTTCTGGTTTGTTCCTCCATAGTTAAACGGCAAGAGAAAACGATGTGAGGCATCCCACTTTAATCTTTATTTAGATTTATTATCAAGATGTCTTGCTATCGAGCATAATTTTATTCTTGAAGCTTTGTGCGCTTTGATCTTATTGAACGGACAGATGTACGGTATTATTGACAGCGGGCGTACCAGAGCTGCCGTATTCAAACCGACATTTACATTAATTGTTGTGTCGCCGCCTGGTGGACACAGCAGCGTCAGGGGCCGAAACCCACGGTCCTGGCTGCGATTCAGGGGAAGGAATTTTGTTTTAATGTCCCGTCAGACATCATTACTGGTGATTGTAGACATTTTGTTGTAGTTTTGATTTTTTTTTGATTTTTTGATTTTTTTTTTTTAAACATTTGAGTGGTATCATTTAGGAGAGGAGGCAAACGGGGAATGAATGGTAAGTTGGGAGAAACCTGGGCAGATGGAGCGTGGAATTGGAAATAAATGTTTAAGTACAATTACGGAAAATTATTTAATTGACTTCGCAAAAGAGAGGTATCATAATCTAAGAAGAGGAATAACTGATAATGAATGCAGAAAGTTAAAAAAAAAAAAAAAAAATCAACCTTCCTAGTCAATTGTCGTGATGACGCATTTTTGTGTAGGTAAGGCTTCATTAATTCATACCACTATCGGAAATTATATGCATAACTGTCACGTTACTGTGGGATTCATGGACCATAACTTCAACTCTTCTTTCTCCACCTCGATGAGAGAGAGAGAGAGAGAGAGAGGACGTATATGTGTGCATATCATGTATATCGTACCTAAGAAAATATCATACGTGTCGTGATCTCTCTCTCTCTCTCTCTCTCTCTCTCTCTCTCTCTCTCTCTCTTAATAACAGAAATTGTCAAGTTTAGGGAATCAGTCTTTTCATGTATTTATCAAACGTTTTGATTCACAAGTACAGACGATTGTTCAATATGGTGCAGAGGTATGGGGCTTAGATAGCGCCTCAATACATTGTGAAAAAGTTCACT
>NC_134877.1:32550513-32553013 GCF_041734735.1 Babylonia areolata | reverse complement strand
ACTCCCAGGGAGGGACAGGTGGCACCAGAACACGAGGTGCCATATCATGCAAATCAATGTCTGAAGAATTTAAAATATCTGACACATATGTGCGAATGGTTTGTAGATTTGAATTAGAGAGAGAGAGAGAGCTTAGAAACATGCATTATCGATGCTACTGTCCATCACACCGTTAACGAAATCATCCCATCAGATCTGAATCGTGGATGAGAGAGTCTGCCAGACATAGAGAGATACAGAGACAACTGAGAAACAGAGATACAGAGATGGAAACACGGAGAAATAAAGAGAGACAGAAGCAGAGAGAAACATGGAGAGAGAATCAAGAGACGGGGAAACATAGAGGCGGAAACAAAGAGAAACACAGAGACACTGAGAAACAGAGAGAAACACAGAGACAGGAACAGGGGGAAATAAAGAGAGACAGAAACAGAGAACACTGAACACTGAAATGTTTTAATGAATAGGCCATTGGCATATGTCAATAGAGGTGGTTACAAGTCCATGCAGAGGTACAACACAAACATTTCACTATTAGCAACGTACTTTCAAAGCCTTGTCTTGGAACACAGCCAAGCGCATGACCAATAATTTGCTTTCACTCGCAAAAAGCAATATCAAATTAAACAAAGATGGAGCATTGTACTACTTAGCGGGGGTATACTGTTGTCTCAGATCAGCATACTGAGGGCATTGTAACACGAAGTGAACTTCTGTTTCCTTTTGAGAATCACATAAAAGACAGGAAAGCTCATCATCTGTTACATTACGTTTAAAACATAATTTGTGTGTACTGAGTTGCGACGCACCAAGTCGTAAACGAATTAAGCTTATTCTGGCTTGAATATGTTTCAGTTCCAACAAATATGGTGAAAGTAGCAATGTCCTCCATGACAATGCTCCAGGGAACGTTGAGGAACCTTATCCCAGGACCGTCCTTCGCCTCACACAGAAACGGAGAGAAACACAGAGAGACAGAAACAGAGAGAAACATAGAGAGACAGAAACAGGAGACAGATCAACGGGGTAAAAACGATGAGACAGAAGGACGAAGAAGAAGAAGTGGAAAAGAGAGAGATAGAGAGGGAGACATAGAGGTAGAAAAAAGATCAAATGATCTCTCCCCCTAGAATCCGACATCCAGACAGACAACTCCCCTCAACCCTGCCTCTCTCGAACAACGAGACGTCCCCCTACCCCCCACCTATCCACCCCCCTTCTCCCCATCTTTCTCCTCTCCAACCTTCTTTATTCTAACATGACCCCCCCCCCTCCCACCCCCCCTCTCTCTCTGTCCCTTCCCCCTCCGCCCCCCTCCACCCCTCACCCACCTTCGTTATTTTAACACCCGCTGAGCTCTCGGGGGACCCCCCCGGCAGTGATTATCTCTCTTTATTGTTTCCAGCAAAAGAGCGATAGGGGCGACAACTGACGGTCCCCAAGCAGCCGACCCCTGCAACTCGCCCGAATGAGAACGAATGTGTTTTAGAAGACGATCGGACGAAAATCACCACCTTAGGAATTGGCGGGCAAGACAAATGTTCCGCCAGGAAGTCTCTAATAGTTTCTTGATGGCCGCCATTATTCTTTTACACGGCGTTGTTTTGCACTTAACACGATTGTTTTCTTGTGCGACGCGTGCGCTCTAGTCGTGGTTCGTATCTGAGGAGTTAAGGGGGTGTGGGGGTTTGGGGGTTTGGGGGGAAGGGGTGTCGGGTGGGGGGGGGGGGGGGGGCGATCCAGGTCTATTTCTTTTCTCCCTTCAGTTGGGCGGGGTGGTTGATAGGATATGGGATGGGGTCGGGGGCCGGGGGGGGGGGGGGGAGGGGAGGGAGGGGGAAGGGAGGTAAGAGAGCGTGGTGGGGAGGGGGGGGGGGGAATCTCTTGATGAGGAGAGGCACATTGGAGCACGCAACAACCTCCTTTTCTGGAAACGCTCGATAAGAATTGAAAGAGATATCGTCTACCCTCCCCCCTCCCCCCACTGCCCCTCCTCCTCTCCCCCCCGCACCCCCCTCCCCCCCCCCCCCGCCCCCCCCCCCCCCCCCCGCTCACTTCCCTTCCCCACCGATTTGGTGTTAGGGAGGGGTTGGGTGGTGTGGGTTGGTGGGGGTTATGAGAGGGTGGGGTGGGAGTGTGGTCGTTTAAAAAAAAAGGAAGAAAAAAAGCAAGAAAGAAGAAAGAAAGAAATTCACGCGTCGTTCACACGTGTGTGTGTGTGTGTGTGTGTGTGTGTGTTTGTGAGCCCCACCCCTCCACCCCCACACGTATATATGTGTGTGTGTGTGTGTGTGTATGTGTGTGTATGTGTGTGTGTGAGAGAGAGAGAGGGAGGGAGAGAGAGTGTGTGTGTGACTGTGTTTTAGTGGGTGAAAGAGAGAGTGACAGAGACACAGACAGACTGGCAAATGTTGAGTAGGCAAAACGGGAACAACAAGTAGGCGAAACGGTAGAGTCACTTTGAAGAGGCCACCGTGGATCACACAATCAAACAATAGGC
>NC_134877.1:32543013-32545513 GCF_041734735.1 Babylonia areolata | reverse complement strand
TGAGGGGAGGAAGAAGAAGAGGCAGACAAAGGAAGAGATGGGAGGACAACATTCGAGAGTGGACAGACATGGAGCTGAGAGACACCCTGAGAGCGGCCGAGAGACGCGAGGACTGGAGAAAGGTGGTTGACAAAGCTTCGAAGGCGCCCCAAAGGATGCGGAATCTGAGTGATCGGTGACAGTGACGGGTTAGTTCAAACATATTTACTAAAAAAAAAAACCCACAAAACTGTATGTTGTCTTTGTCGATTTTCGCAAGGCCTTTGACTCTGTGAATAGAAATATCTTGTGGTTGAGTTACGAAAAAGTGGAGTAGATGATAAGCTATATATGGCTCTTCGTAGTGTGTATGATTCAGTCTTGGTGCGTGCGCGTGACAGGTGTGTGTGCATTCAGATATATTTGATTGCCCAAGAGGAGTAAAGCAAGGATGTTTGTTGAGTCCATTAATGTTTTCGTTTTTTATAAATGAACTGGCAGTAAAAATAACGAATATAGGTAAACATGGAATTCAAATAATCCCTGGAGCTATCGAAATATTTATGTTAATTGAAGACGACGTGATTCTTTTGTCTAGCACAGCCATACGACTTCAAAATCAGTTAACTGTATTGAAACAAGAAGCAGATAGATTGTTTTTAGTTATTTTGAAAAAAACAACAACAAAAAAACAACAACAACAACAACAATATAATTGTATTCAGGAAAGGCGGTTACCTTTCTAAACATGAAAAATGGCACTATGGTACTGATGAAGTTAAAGTAACGAATATTTATAAATATCTTTCTATGCTCTTTACAACTAAGCTCAGTATGACAAGCACAATAACAGAAACATGTAGGAAGGGAAAGAAAGGGGGTTATCGAAATCTTGAGATGTTTATATAAACTAGGTTCCATTGATTCGTCTGTTTTTCGGAAACTTTTTGATGCTCAAGTCGAGCCAATGTTGACGTATCGTTCTGAAATATGGGCACTTAGCGATAATAAAGATGTTGAAAAGGTGCACACTTTTGCAGTTAAACATTTCTTAAACATACCTTTGCGTACAGTCGAACACTTTTTTTATACGGGGAGACTGGAAGATACCCATTATATATCAGATCATATGTGAAATGTGTCAAATATTGGTTAAAATTGATTAGTCTTCCTGCATTGAGACTTTGTAAACAAGCGTATGTTTTGTTAGTAAACGAACATGAGAGAGGGAAGGAAAACTGTCTATATTTGGTAAAGAAAACATTAATAGTACATGGATTTGGAATCGTATGGATGTGTCAGGGAGTTGGATGCGAAAAAGGATTTATTTCTGAATTCAAAGATAGACTTATAGCTTCATATAAGCAAGACTGGCATTATGAAATGGAAACAAATGGAAAATACAGCTGGTTCTATAATTCGTAAAGTATTTTTGGAATAGAAAAATGTTATCACAGCTGTAACCAGCAAGTGGCACAGAATCAGTCCAGTCAGGTTAAGATCCAGATCTCTTGGATTATATGCTCATTAGTACTGGTTTCAAACTGACCCACCCATACTCTCTCCTTGTCTGATGTGCGGTTTTACAAGAGAAGATGAGTTACATTTCTTGTTTCATTGTAAAGCTTACGCTGTTATTCGTGAAAAGTGTTCTGTCTTTAAAACAAGTTACGCAAAGAATGAAGATATGTTTAATGTACTTAACATACACCAGGAAAATTCAATCCAGTCACTTGCAAAATATGTTGCTGAAGCATATATCCTTCGACGAAAATGACAAAAAACATTAACTGTTGTTCTTCATAGAGAAACTGAATTTGTGTAGACTGCTATGTATGAAGAACTTTTTGTCCTCTTTTATAGATATAATCATATATTGTGATTTCCTCTCTCATCACAAGTGTAACCTGGATGGTCGAAATTATATATCGATTGATTTTCACATATTGTATGATTTGTCGTTTTCATCTTAAAAAAATTGTTGTTGTTGTGATTGTACCTCCATGTCATTAGGGCTGTTAAGCTATTGACATTAAAAGGGGTTCTGAGTTCTCTCTCTCTCTCTCTCTCTCTCTCTCTCTCTCTCTCTCTCTCCAGTCACAAAGCAGCCATTGGATCACACACTTAACACTTTCCACAGACTGTCTTCATCACATCGAGTTGTCTCTGTCCAGTCAACTGCTCACACAGGAACATATCCATCCCGTCTCCTGGCAACAACGTCTTTGGATGTCGTCTCCCATGGAACCTGGCCGGCACCGAACATCTGCGCCATGTCTGTCAGTCTGACAGGAACACAAACAGTCCGCCACCACCCACACCCATTCTCCCGCCTGGCCGCCCGCTATCAACTGCCGTGATCCCTGTTTGAATGTCACGTGGACAAACACAAAACAACACGGAAAGGGTGCAGGCTTTTTAACAATTTTTAACAATCACGGTTTTTTTTGTTTTTTTTTTTTTTGTTTTTTTTCAATCTGTCTCCCCAAACCATTTGCAACAACAGTGTCAACTAATGGGA
>NC_134877.1:32505513-32540513 GCF_041734735.1 Babylonia areolata | reverse complement strand
CTTCGGTGATCGGACGAGAACCGGTGTTTTCAACGTGGTATGGCCGTTGGCGCCTATCACAGTGGATATAATTATATTTTTACATAATTTTGCCAGAGGACAACATTCTCGTTGTCATGGGTTTTGCGTGCTGCACACGGGACCTCGGTTTATCGTCTCATCCGAAGGACTAAACTCTCAGTTTGACTTTCCAGTCAAACTCGTGAGAAAGGGCGAGACTGCATGAATCGAACGCGCGCTCTCACGGACTCTCTGTATTGGCAGCTGATCGTCTTAACCATTTTGCCGCCTTCCTCCTTGCACCCGCGGTGTGAACGGAAGCGTCGGTCATCATCCGTCGTCATTGACCGATTCTGGCTGAGCGGATATGGGATAGCCTGCATGCGTGGGTCTCTGGAGCAGGCCATGTGTACAGTGTCCCTGTTCATGCAATGCATTCATGTATCCGGCGGCCGTCTATTTGAAAATGAAAGGGAAAAGAAAGAAAAAAGAACAAGACAAAACGAAACCAAATGATAAAATACAATTAAGATGAAATTATAAAAAAAAATTAAAACAAATAAAAACAAAAGGAAGACATGTAGCCTTTCTTAGATTAAACAACAACAAAATCCAAAGGGGAGAGGGAAAGAGAGAGAGAAGAGGGAGGGAGAGAGAGACAGACAGACAGACACAGAGACAGAGACAGAGAGACAGAGACAATGACAGAGAGACAGAGACATGGAGAGACAAAGACAGGGACAGACCAAGAGACGGGGAGACAGAAAGAGAGACAGAGACCAGAGAGATGGAGACATGGACAGACAAAGACAGAGACAGACTGAGAGAGGGAGAGATAGATAAAGAGAGGGAGAGACTGAGAGAGAGACAGACAGAGAGAAAGAGAAAGACAGAGAAAGAGAAAGAGAGAGACAGGCGCGCGCTGTATGATCGATAAAGATACAATCTTCCGCATCCAGTCATTATCACCGATCCTCTGCCCCACGCTGTTCACCCAATCACTCCAACACAAACCTGCCCCTCCCACCCCCACCCCCCCCCTTACCCCCTCCCATGCCACCACTCCCCCCCCCCCTCCACACACCTCTCCCCCCCTCACACACACACACCTCCCTCCCACCTCCTTCTACGCCCCTTGCCCGTATCAACAGATCAGTCTATCACCCCTCTCCAATTAGTTTTGCCAAAAGGAACCGTCATTCCTGAAACCAATCTTCCTCTGCACGTGAAAAGAAAAGAAATAAATAGACGGGAGGGGGGGGGGAAAAGGGAGGGGTAGATGGGGGTGAACAGGAAGAACAAGGAAAAGGGGGAATACAAGATATTAAGGAAAAGAAGGAAAAAAAAAAAGTATCGGGTCTAGGTTTGAAGTTTCCAATCCTCGAGCCCTCCTTATTCGCCAAGAAGGCGTTGCAGAAAATTACTGGGTTAAGAAGAAAACAGAGGTGGGTCCTTACTAAAAAAAAAAAAAAAAACACACACACACACACACACACACACACACACACACACGCAAAAACAAACCCGGAGATGGATCTCGTTGTGAAGATGAGGCTTGCCACGGGTAGAGAGCCCCCGCCATAAGAAGAGGCCCACCACAGGGGGGGTACTCCGTCTTCATCTTCCCGCAAGTTTCTCTCGATTATAGCCTCAGCAGGAAACCAATGAAGTTAGCCATGTTGACGCTCGGAGCCAAGCTCGCTTCCCCCTCCTCGCCCCCCACCACCACACACCCCCACCTAAACACACACACACTCACTCCACCCCACCTCCACCCCCTTCTCACTTCCCCCCCCAACAACCCCCCGCTATCAATCGCTGGAAGGGGGGGAGAGGGAGGTGGAGATGAATGGGAAATAGGGTTCACGCCTCAGTTTAGCGTGATAGATGGGAGGGTAATTACAGTGGGGGAGGGGGGGGGATCAAACTCGGATAGCACCGCCCTTGATTGCCGACACGGGCGCCAGCAGCCGGCGGAGAATTTGTCAAGTCGCCTGCTCAGACAGCCCCCCCTGATCGAAAATTGTTTCGTAAAATATTGATGCCTTCTCGAGCGACAATTTCCGCTCAAGACATAACAGGCGCTCGCAGGCGGCTAAAGATCGGGGATGAAATGTGGACTTCCTATGGCGACGTGTTTGGAGGCCAGCGCCACCTGCTGGTCAAGCGTCAATTATCTGCCCCTAACAGACCGAGAGGGCGCAGCAGTGCTTTGTCGTCGGCCCCCGGTGCTTGGAAGGAAGGGGGGAAAAAGTAGGGGAGGAAAAAAAAAAGGAAAAAAAAAGAAAGAAGAAAGAAGAAAAGATGGAAAAGATACCAGCCATCTTCCATCAGTCTGACTTTTCTTTCCCCACCTTTTTTTATTTTTATTTTTCCATAAAAATGTTTCCTTTTTTTTCTGTTTTCTTTTTTTAAATCCTGATTTCCGATTTCCGATTTCGCCGAGTCTTGCGGTGTTAGCGAACATTTACCAATATGTCCGGCGGGATGATGACAGTCATTTCCCTCCCTTTGTTTGCGTAACCGAATACGCTAATGGTGGTGGAAGCGGAGGTCTGAGAGGAGGCGGTAGGGGGGCGCTGTGAAGGCGATGGGGGTGGTTGGTGGGAGGGAAGAAGAAGACTAAGTGGGATGGAGAAGCTGACATGTTGGAAGGAAACTGTCGGATGTGCACATTACATCGCTCGGTAACCCGGCCGCCTGCCCCGCACTTTGTTCTGCTGTTTTGGAGAAGTTGAGTATCTCTTCTCCCTCACCTCCTACTGAGCCTCCCCTCCTCCCCCCCCCCCCAACCCCCCACCTCCCCAATCTCCTCTCAACCCTCCCACCCATGTTCTGTCTTGTGTGATGCTTGTAAGCCATCTCCCCTTTCTTCTTCTTCTCCTTCTTCCCCCGTTGTCTTTTTGGACAGCTCCCCCCCCCTCCCAACCCCATCCCCTCACCCCGCCCCCATCCCGTATCCTGTCTCTGTGTGTATGCATTTCTAATGCCAGACATTGATTCAGCACACCGTGCATCGTTCTTCAGAGTCAGAATTCTCTCTCTCTCTCTCTCTCTCTCTCTCTCTCTCTCTTTCTTTCTCTCTCTCTTTCTCTCTCTTATACATATATATTGAAAAAAAAAATTCATTATTTAATTTCAAACCTAGGGAAAAAAAAGACCCCCCACCACCTCTACTCAGTACCACCACTACAAACAACTACCACAACAACTACTGCTACTATGACTATTACTACTACTACTACTTCTTCTTCTTCTTCTTTAGAATATTCAGAACATTCTCCAAATAGACTTTTTCGCTGTTCACATCCTCTCAGTCAGGAATTATTGCTGATCTAGCGTGTCAAGTACCATCCATCATTTTCTGAAGAATAAGGTGATGACCGATCTTCAGTGTTGTGCAGAGTTAATTATTTTTCTTTTCTTTTTTTACGCTGGTTTATAAACATTTTCGGCTGGAACATTAAACTGTTCAGAAAAGAATCAATACTGGTTCTGTTACGACAATCGTTGACACTCATCAAAGACCATTCATACTGTTACAGCTACTGCTGTTGCTACTGTTACCGGTAATGTTGTTATGACAACTGCCATATATCTTAGCACCGATTTGCCCCGAAAATATAAAATACAAGATTCTGTCAGTGAATGGACAAGTGAGCGAACGAGTGATGAAATGTATCTTTTTATAGAATGTCTACTTACTGTGATTCCAGTAAAGCCGAGAAGAAAGTTTCGAAATTCCTCGGAATTTTTTTTTTTTGCGAATTTACATTACATGTGACAGGAAAAGATGAATCTAGCTTTGATAAGTTGTATAAAACTTGAATATTGTTTTCCGTTTGATTTACAATTGAGTTGCACATTTCAGTATTGGAAACTGTTTCATTTTTCGTCTTGTTGTTTGCAATGCCACTCTGCCAACATGTTCTAAATGGCGCGAAAAGAACTGAGTTGAATACCCATCGTGATTCTTTTCACCTTGGAGCTTCTGTGTTCCTAACGGAAAATCTATATTTCATTTTATTGCATTGCGTCGTGTAACACAGGCGTCACAAGATATTTATTTATATGGGAGAAATTCGAGCAGCTATCTCAAGGGAGAGCGCGTTGCCAGTCCTATGCTGAAGAACGCACTGATAACTTAACATTTTATCTATTTGCGTGCACATTTTGTTTACACATGACAGTATATCATTTCACAGAGTTATGCCAAACATTTTCTTGTGTGAATTCTTTTACATGCGCAAAGAGCATATTACAGCAGCCATTTCTGGTGAACATGTAAATTAGTTTACCAATAGTGCCATGAAGATGGACATGTGTCAGTGTCAGTCCTCATATACTGACTGATTAACCTGTCTGTCGGCTGTTTGGTTGACTGATTGACATTTTGCTGACGCATGGATATCAACTTCGTTTGATTACTAATTAGCAGACTGATAAACTCAATGATGTTTTTCTTTGTTGTTGTTCTTTCCATTCCCTTGCCTTTTAAACCCAATGTATGATACATTTATCTGGAAAACAAAAGAAAAAAAGAAGAAAAGAACAAAAGAATCAGACTGTCAGAACTACCGCTGTTAGATTTTTTTCATTTTTTGTCATTGTCTCCTATGCATTTCTTCTCTCTCTCTCTCTCTCTCTCTCTCTCTCTCTCTCTTTCTCTGGCCCCATCCTCTCTCCGTCCATCCCTCTTTCTTTCTTTTTACTCTTTCCTTGCCTCTATATCCCCTCCCCACCCCCACCCCCACGCCCCCGATCCCCACATCGCCTCTTCCCCACCTCCATATTTCTGCCTCCTCATTTTCTCTCTATTCTCTCTCTTTCTTTCTTTCTGCTCAAGCGCTTGCTTTGCAGCGATTTTGCCTAAAACCGGTTACACGCCAAAACAGCCATTGGGTTGATTCTAAATTAAACATTATTGGATCGTAACCTTGCTTCATCGCAGCACTGATTTCCGAAAGCAAAGAGACACTTGCAGAGAAATATAAAGTTGATTTTTCGTCAGAAATTATATCAAAATGTTGCATATTTTGCACTGACAGACTGGACAGAATATTGATACGCCTCCTTATGTTGAACACCAGTCACTGGGTACAATATATTATGTAGTCAGTGACTATAGTAAATGGATACCCGACATTTGGGGTGGCACACCACAGCTGAAAGTGATTAGTTGGGATGGCACTCAATGGAAGTTATTGTCAAAATCTAAGTTTAAAACACACACACACACACACACACACACACACACACACACACACACACAGAGAGAGAGAGAGAGAGAGAGAGAGAGAGAGAGTGGGAAGTTTGCACGTTTCGAAGAAATAGTATGAGAAGTTTGTTTGCTTCATGGTTTGCTTATACATTAAACAAACCGTTAATTCTTCTCAAATTAAAAAAAAAATCCTTTTATTCTTTGTCTTCCTCTTTTTATTATCATTATCGTTGTTATTATTAGGAACTCTTTTTTTTTCTTTTTTTTTTCTTCTTTTTTTTTTTCAAATATGGTGTCAGTGTTCCGGTTATTGGTGGCGATGTCCTTGTTTTGCTTTCTTGTCTGCAAAGCAGCAGTTCTATCAAGCCATAATTATTATATACCACTTGAAGAACTGCTGACATGGGGTGGCACACAGCCAAATACCCTAACGTTTGACGAAAACAAACAAACAAACAAAAAACCCCACCAAAAACAAAACAAAAACAAAAAACACCGATTTCAATCCGTTTTGTGGACGTTTTGTGCGGGGCAACGTTTAAAATGATTAAAAGCAATCGTTTCCGTTGAATTGTGATTTTTTTTATTTTTTTTTTTTTTTTTTAACGGTCAAGCGAAGTTCACGACAGAAGACTGCGCGGAGGCAGGTGGAGGAGGTGAAGGAAGGAAAGAGAGAAAGGGAGTGGGGGTGGGGGTGAGGGAGGTGAGTGTGGGTGGCGGACTGTTTGTGTTCCTGTCAGACTGACAGACATGGGGCAGATGTTCGGTGCCGGCCAGGTTCCATGGGAGACGACATCCAAAGACATTGTTGCCAGGAGACGGGATGGATATGTTCCTGTGTGAGCAGTGGACTGGACAGAGACAACTCGATGCGATGAAGACAGTTTGTGAACCGTGTTTAGTGTGTGATCCAATGGCTGCTTTATTGTGGCTGGAGAAAGAGAGAGAGAGAGAGAGAGAGAGAGGTGGAGGATGAGAACTCAAAACGTGTTTCTCTCTCTCTCTCTTTTTGTTTAAAGGATTATGATATTCGGCATGACATATTCTCCCAATCTGTCCTTGAGAGAGAGAGAGACAGACAGACAAGCGACAGAGACAGTGGGACAGAGATAGGGAGAGGCAGAGAGACAGAGAGACAGTGTGCACGCTTGTGTGTGTGTGTGTGTGTGTGTGTGTGTGTGTATGTGTGTGTGTGCGCACGCGCGCGTTTGTGCGTGTGTGGTTGTGCAAAAAGCGTGCTTGCGTGCATGCACGAGTCGGAATGAATGCGTGGCCACTTGTGTGTGTGCCTCCCTGCCTGCACGCGTACACGTGTCCTTGTGTAAATGCATATGAACTGACCTGTATTCTGAGTGTTGTGAAATAAATAACCTTCATTGGTGCAATGGGCACTGTAACAACGTGCCGC
This sequence comes from Babylonia areolata, assembly GCF_041734735.1. NCBI lineage: Eukaryota > Metazoa > Mollusca > Gastropoda > Neogastropoda > Buccinidae > Babylonia > Babylonia areolata. Next base: position 32,533,884 of record NC_134877.1, on the reverse strand, counting down.
CCCGTCAGTGCAGTCAGCGCTGTGAACGGGCAATCTTTTCAGTTGCTGAAGGTGTTCACTGTGAAACCGGGATTCCACTTTTGTTCAAATTTTATTATATTTATTCATCTGTTTATCTATTTTGCTTTTATTTCATTTTCGTTCTTATTTTCTATTTTATTCTCTTTTTTTTCTTTTTTTTTCTTTTTTTTTTTTTTTTGCTGTCCCATCCTCCGCACCGTTTCAGTGACATTACTCCCGTGCTGCTCACTCCGTATCCAACATACACAGCCACACCCGGGTTCGTCCATCAGTCACAGTCTCAGCCCTGGCATTTCACCGGGCACTATCGAATGTTGCAGTTGTATTTGTATTTCTTTTTATCACAACATACTTCTCTGTGTGGAATTCGGGCTGCTCTCCCCAGGGAGAGCGCGTCGCTATACTACAGCGCCACCCCCTTTTTTTTTTTTTTTTTTCCTGCGTGCAGTTGTATTTGTTTTTCCTATCGAAGTGGAATTTTCTACAGAATTTTGCCAGGAACAACCCTTTTGTTGCCGTGAGTTCTTTAACGTGCGCTAAGTGCATGCTGCACACGGGACCTCGGTTTATCGTCTCATCCGAATGACTAGCGTCCAGACCACCACTCAAGGTCTAGTGGAGGGGGAGAAAATATCGGCGGCTGAGCCGCGATTCGAACCAGCGCGCTCAGATTCTTTCTCTTCATAGCCGGACGCGTTACCGCTAGGCCATCACTCCACACCATCGCCATGAGGCCACACACCAGAAGAGACCCTGCACTGCAGCTGTGGTAGTGTTGTTTGGTAGTGCCTACTCTTATCTGACGAACTTAAGACACCACCTGCTGCATGAAAACTGGGGCCTTCTGTCATAATGATATCGCGGCGTTAACCAGGACCGAGAGATACAGACACTTGCAGTGCTGGTCAGGAAATTTAAGCAACACACCTAAAGACACGTCAGTGAAGTGGATGCTACTTGACTGTGTGGTCCCAGTCTGCCCGTTTAAGCCCATTACATAGCGCACTTAATTCTGGGTAGAAGCCGGCCACGGGCCGAAAAACCCATCTCCGCTGGGAATCGAACCCACGTCTTCCCAGCCGTCAGTCCGCGACGCTAACCACTTCGCCACGGCGGCTGGTAGTGGTCTCAAAGTTACGTGGACCCCTGAAGATTTTGTTGTTGTTGTTGTTTTGTTTTGTTTTTTGTATCAGAATCATTTTATTATCATAAAGAAAATCTGTCTACATATATGCAGCCTTCCATGGCTTGTCAGTTCTCGTGGTACACGAAACGGAAAATAGATCTAAATGAACGACATCTCAACTAGGAAAAGATTAACCAGCCAAGTGATTAGTCAGACGTTATATCAATTAATCAATGCATCAGTCAGTTGTGTTACATTTGCTGGTGTAATCTTTAGGACTCAAACATATTGAACGTATATCGATAGATCGATCGGTAGATAGATAAATAGATATACAGACAGATAAATAGACAGATGTATTAGTTGTTAGGTAGGTGGACAGATAGATAGACAGACAGACGGACATGCAGACAGAGAGACAGGTAGATTGACAGACGAACAGACAGACATATAGACAAGCAGATAGACAGACAGCCACACAGATAGACAGACAGAGAGACAGACAGACAGACAGATAGATAGACAGATAGATAGATAGATAGATAGATAGATAGACAGACAGACAGACAGACAGACAGATAGATAGATAGATAGATAGACGGACGGGCGGACGGATGGAAAATAAAACTTTTTAGACTGATGTCACAGGCTGAAAAAGAAGCAATGAAATGACTTTTTTCCCAAAGAGAAACAAACGATGAAAATTAATAACAACAAAAAGCAACAACAACCAACAAACAAACACATTTCAATAAAGAAAGAACACAGAGACAAAGAAGAAAGACATTTCAGGTGTTAAGAACTCTAAAGTGACAAGGAGAGTGAAAGAAATGAGCGCGAACGAAAACGAAAAAAAGAAAAAAAAAGGGGGGAGAAAAAAAAAAAAGAAAAGAAAGGAAGAAAGAATCAAAAAGAGCAAGACAAGAAAGTTCATTAGACACCGTTTAAAGAGAGAATCGAATCATTTGAGCTTATCGCTCAGTCGACCACGAAATCCAATTTAAAAGTGGAAAAGCGAAGAAAGCAAGAAAACTAGACACACAGAGCGGGGTGGGAGGGGGGCGGGGGGGTGGGCTTGGGAGGGTTGGGGGGGGGGGGGGGGGGGGGGGGGGGGCGAGGGAGTAATAGATACTTATACGAATGTGGAAGGAAGGAAGGAATGAATGTTGATGACAGAGGAAAATAAGCAAGCAAGCAAGAAGGACAGAAAGTAAGAAGCCGGGAGGGAAAAACAACAACAACAATAATAACGAAAGATACCAAAAAAGAAAGAGAGGGGAAGGAAGGAAGGAAGGAAGGAAAGAGAGGAAGGAGAAAGCGAGCGAGAAAAAGCACGACGAGGAAAAAAATGAAGAAAAGAAATAAACAGAAGTCAAAGACTGAAAGAAACGAATAACGAAAAAACGATAGACAGAAAAGGCAAAACAACAACAACAACAACAACAAAAAAGAAACAAAAAAAGCCTCCCCTAAAATCTCCCCCCCCACCCCCCAACACACACACACACACACACCCCAACCCCACACACAGAGAAAATAACAGACTGTGCGCTCACCAAAAGACGCAATCGTGAACATCAGGAGGCACTCAGCCAGAAAAGTCTATTACAAGTTGGCAGCAGTCCGCCATTTTGCCCGTGCTAAAGCGCGGGAAAGTAATTGGCCAACAATCAAATTGTCCTCCTCCCTGACAGAAGCGTGCTCAGCGGAGCGAACTCTTGTCTCTTCATGGACCGTTTGTCTCCCTTTGGCCCTCATGGCGTGTCGCTTTGTTCACTGTTTCGCCATGCTGAAGAGAAAACGATCGATAAAGATACAAATAGCGAGAATGGAACACACTGAATGAGAAACAAATGGGAAAAAAAGAGAGATAAAAAAAAGAAGCTTTTTGCCTCCTGTATTTTATGGTGAACGGGAAGGGTGATCATGACGATGCCGCTAAAATTTGTCGATTAATTAAATTCATAGATTAATTACATATTACATCAGTCAACCATGTGTCTGTCAATAAACAGTCGGTCAGTTAATTAATCATTCAATCATTATTCCTGTCGGGTTTCTGTACGTAATTCCTTTCCCAACCAAACCCATCTTTCTCTTTCAACGGAATTAACAATATACCCCCAAACAATGACTGAAAACAGTAATAATGACGATGAGAATTATGATGCTTAATAAATGTGCTCTCTTGCCAGTCGCTCCCTGTCTCCATATGCAGATATTTTATTTCTTATTAAACATGGTTTTTAATTGTTAACCTGAACTTGCCCACCTCCCTCTGAAATCAATCAAACAAGCAAAATTCGTGAATAAACAAATATTTGTTGAAATGACTTTTTTTTTTTTTTTTTTTTTTTGAGGGGTAAACTATCTTTGCCGACCGACTGCATTCCGATTTCTTCAAAACTGCACGTGCGGCTCTGTGTTGGGCAGTTGAGGATTGCCTTTGGAGATTCCAATAAAATAGTAGGTACATGTATCATCACCATATTGAAAACACCATGGAAGTGTGTGTCATATATTACATTACTTTCGGTTCCTTGTCTAAAGAGAAACAAGGACACTGGTGTTGGAAAGGTACTATCATATTTCCATAAAGTCACCTATATTTAAGTATCGTCAAATGGGAAAAGAAAAGGGCACTGTGAAGAAAGGTTCGGTATTAATATTGCATGACCATATGTCATTGTTATCGAATCATTAAAAAAAATCAAATATCAACAACATCAACAAAATAGCAAACCGATATCAAGGAAAAAAAAGAGAAAAATTTACACACACACACACACGCACACGCGCGCGCGCACGCACGCACACACACATACACACACACACACACACACACACACACCCTTAAAGACAATAACACAGTATCTATTTATTTATTTATTATTATTATCATCATTATTGTTGTCATAATAACTGATATTGTCGTTGTTGTGATAATTATGATGATTATCATTATCATTAGAAACATGATTAATGGTGAACCCGTATTCAGTTGGTTTCAAATTCGGAAAAGAATATCACTTTTTACGAATTTCCATTCAAATAATATGGTTGCTCAGTGTCCGAATTTCTCAACTGTGTATTGTAATCATCATGAAAGCAATGCGGCCTTGTATTGATAAACTTTATTCAGTTTGTATGTGAGTGATCTGCTTGCTAACACAGTTGCTTGATCAAGCACTTCATCTGTACTGTCTATTTGTTGTTGTTAATTTTTTGTTTATTTTATTATTTTTTTTGTTTGCTGTTTTTTTGTGTTTGTTTGTTGTTGTTTTTCTCAAGGCCTGACTAAGCGCGTTGGGTTACGCTGCTGGTCGGGCATCTGCTTGGCAGATGTGGTGTAGCGTATATGGATTTGTCCGAAAGCAGTGACGCCTCCTTGAGCTACTGAAAACTGAAAAAACTGTTGTTGTGCCAACAATATTAACCAATACACTTAAAAAAAAAATCTTCAGCTATCATGTTTTGTTCAAAAATAATCTTCAGCTATAACGTACATGTGTCTAAAAAAATAAGAAGAAGAAAAAAAAATCATCACCTTCAGCTATTACAATTAGAATTCATGTCAAATTTTGTTTCAGAGTTTCAGAATTTGTTTATTCCCATTAACTCTTTTGAGTCATAGAGAAACAAGGAAACATGACAATAACAGGATGACGGCCACAGAGGAATAGCGAAGATGATTTAAAAAGAAGAAACGAAAGGTGGGATAATACAAATGGGAAAAAATGAAATAAAATAAAAGGCCAAATGTAATCATCAGTCTGATACAATGCAATAGGAATAGCGAAAGCAATACTCCACAAACAAATGCACAGATCGCAACTTAGATTTACAATACGGCTCTGTATCTGACTAGTTGAGCCTGAACTGGGAACTGATGGGTTTGTTGTGTAACTGATCAGAGGAACTGTCCCTGGACTTGTCTGTTCGTAGATCTCACAAATCACATGGAGAAACGTGACTGTCTATGATGTTTAGCTGACAGGCAAAAAGCACACGGGTTGGAATCCTCGGTGAAGTTGACATGTACGCGTTGATGAGAAAGAAAAGTATGGCAAAATTGTTTTGCAGTGCATGTTCGGGTGTGCGAGAGAATGTGTGTGCGTGTGTGTGTGTGTGTGTGTGGTGTTCATTACAACACTTCAATCATTCTTACTGCGCTTTTTTTCTTATCGTTGTTGATTTCATTGCAGCAATCATTGTATTGCTGGTGGTACACTGCTGCTTATAACTGAAGAATAATTATTTTAGAATTTCAAATGTCTGCCGGGTTTATACCCGTATTGTGTCAGCCATATCTAATGAGTGTTCATTCATAATACGCATAGAACAATCAAAATACCAGCGCCATCTTAAGTATTGTTGATCGTATCAGTGCTTCTATTATTCTTTTCTTGTTGGTGTGTACACCGTCTTACCTCTCTTTGTTCTGGAACAAAGCGCAATACATTCTGCTTTCACTGATATAGACACTGGGATATGATGGTCTATGTACTGCTTCAAGAGCAGCAATAACGATGACGAATAAAGAAATGATAAAAATGATTCCCATCATTGTCATTGCCATCACAATTTGCTTTCACAGCAGTAAGGTTACTCGCGTCTTTTAGACAGACATTGATTTTGGACATTGAAACATTGATGACGTGATAATCCATTCTTTACACTGATGACGCGATACTATCCATGCACACTGATGACGTGTTCATTCCCCTCACCGATGACTCGATAGAAACGGGTGCACACTGATGACGTGATAGTTTACTGTGCACGCCGATGACGCGATAGCCCAGCTAACAACCGTTATCAAAGGTCCGCTGTTAGCAATCAGCCTGGCCGCTAAACAGAGGGGTGGGTGTAAGGGTGGGTTGGGAGGAGGGGCAGACTTTCAGGGACAATCTGCACGGGACATTTATCACTGTCCCCCTTTTGCCTGCCCACCAAGCCAGCAGTATGGGTTTGGGGGTGGGGGGTGGGGACGGTGGGCTGGACCAGGGGCCCGCGGTGACCTTACCCATCTCTGATTACCATTCAATTAGCGGGCAGGGCCCCCAGAGGAAGGCTGCTTCACAAGGCAGGCCCGAGTCTCGCTGGCCTCTTTTAGCTTACGGCGCCAACGAGCCATGATGAACGGTGTCCGCATCGAGGAACGATGCTTCCGACAAAAGCCTCCACTGCCACCCCAATGCCACACCACTTCCGCCCACCACCCCAACAACCGCCCCCCCCCCTTCCTACCTCCCTTTCCCCGTCCCCCTACCCCTCCTAAAAAAAACGGTCTTAATACGCCTGGAGGACAAGCGTTAATTAAGGCGATTGCGCGGTAATTTAAAGTGTTTTAATGCGGTCGGCCTTTTAGAAGATTTCCCTGCTCTCATGGCTAATATGATTGCGGCGCGGGGCAGTTCATTGATCTGGTGATGGGTAAAGCAAACACGGACCGAGGCCTGCCGACCCCAGTTGGTCCTGACTGTGTCAGGGCGGGGTTTGCTGCGTTTGTTAACAGCGCGCGCCGATCTCTGACCTCCCTAATTGGACCAATCGCTGCCCGTCTGTGCTGTCTACTGCCTCCCTGCGGGGACGGGAAGTGATGATGATGATGGGTGGCGGAAGAAGAGAGAGGGAGAGGGAGGGGAGAGGGGGGTCTGGGAGGGGAGAGAAACGGCCGGAAAGGGGGGGGGGAGAGAGGTGGAGGAGGGATTGGTGGGTGGGTGGGGGTGTAGGTTAGGGAAGGGTGTGTGTGTGTGTCTGGAAGCGGCAGCATTTCGCGAAAGTGATGAGAATATGAGCTGCCGTTACTTGTAGTGGAGATATTGGGACGTGTGTCGGCGTGTATGGGTCAGTGTTAGTGCACCGGGGGGAGAAAGGGGGGAGGAGGGAAGACAGCAAAGTAACGTGTGCCGTCTATTTCCTCAAAGACACACACCACATCAGCCATTGTCCGCCTTTCTCGCTGCCCCAGTGTCGGCCAGTGGTTCTGTTCTGTCCTGTTCTGTTCTGTTAGCGGACAGTCTCTGTGCCACGGTTCAAGGACGCTGTACCTAAAGTGATGGTGTCGTCCTGTTGGGGACTTTTGGTATTTCCCGGGGCTGCCCTGCGCCTCGGTCAAGGCTGCCACTGACCCATTGCAGCAGCAGCCCAGTCAGGTTTGTCACAGTGTTTGTTTTCTTGTGTGGCATTAGACGTCATCAGGGCGTTTCGTTTTTGCTCAACCGTGTCTGCTGTCAGTGGTCTTCCTTTATAATTATATTACAACGGCACGTGTATTGTTTTCATTTAGTGATTGATTTCATAATTTATGATTACTCCTTTAGACACCCTGGTGGTTTGGTGTACATCGGGTAGCGATTATAGGTAAAAACAACAACAACAACAACAACAAAAAAGGGTGGAGTGTTTGGGTGTGATGGATAACTGTGTTCAATGTCAAAAGAAATTATGTTTTTTTTATGACCCGATTGTTAAATCTAAAAAAAAAAAAACAGACTGCATGAGAACCAAACTTTTTATTAAAAAAACAAAGAAAAGAAAAGAAAAGAATGCCTGAAGATAACCTTTAACTCATGACATAGCGATGGGACAACTCAACAAGACAGCGTCGTAGTGGACGACTATTCATCACCGTGAAATTCTGCTAGTGATTTTAAAACTGTCTGTCTGTCTGTTTGTCTGTTTGTCTATCTGTCTGTCTGTCTGTCTCTCTCTCTTCTTAGTATTTTGGGAGTAGTCATCATTTTTTGTTGTTGTTGTTGTAACCTTATCATCATTGAAAGTGTTGATGTCATCTGACAGCTCTTGTGAGGAAGGAAGCTCCCCTCGCGGTTATCGTCATATCGTCAGAGGGAGGTCAGTCATTTCAGCTGTTATCCTCCTCATCATCGACGTCATCATGTACGTCAGCTGTTATCATCATCACTGATGCTGGAGGCCAGTGCCTTTCTTATCAAAGGGTTCCTTCCCTCCTATTCCCGCTCTGTTAAAGAGCGGCTGTGAATAACAAACAACTGTTTCGTGTTCATTGGAGTCAAACCAGGCCACCAGATACTTTAAACAAACTCTGAAAGGAAGAAAAATCGTAAACGGTGCTTGCTTCCTCAGGTATACCCCACTCTCGGATTGTACCCATGGCGTCTCCAAAGACACATTCCAAGCCACTGAGTTTTGGAATCGATCAGATTCTGGAGTCCGAGACTATTGGGAAAAACGACTGTGTACGTGGCAACAAACGTGGGGAAGAAGATGAGTTAAATCGTAATGGTTACCACAGAGTGGAAGGAAAGAGAGACACCATAGACACGGACATTCATCGTGAACAGACACCACTCAGTGACGCTGAGCACCACTCGGATTCTTCGTCATCAACATCCAGTCCACACGCATTATCATTTAGTCCAAATGCACTAACACTCGGTGCAAGGGCACCAACATCCAGTGCTAGTTCGTCAACTTCTGATCTAGCTTCAAGGACACACGTTTTGACTCTCAACGTGATTGCATTAAGATCCACACAAAGCGCAACATGTGTTGGGGCAAATACTCTCACACTGAGTCCCAAAGCAATTACTTCCGGTCCAAGTACACTGAGTGCCAGTTCAAATGCACTAACATCTGGCCCAGATTCCCCGTCTTCCGGTCCACCTGCGCCGACGTCTGGTCCGGGAAACCCCACTTTCAAGACATTCGACGCAATACCATCCAGCCCGGCCGCACGAACTTTCAGTCCACGAGCACCGACGTCCAGTGCAGATGCACCGGCTTCCAGTGCACAAGCACTCACATCCACACAAACTTTCAGCCCCAGGGTCCTCATCAGCAGTAGTGCTAAAGAAGAAACATCCGGCGCTGGCACGATGACTTCCAGTCCTCGTTTTGGCGCCGTGCCACCGATGACATTTTCAAGCTCCGAGGGGCTGACAAACGATTCCTTATCCCCGGCATCTTTCATGCGTGGACCGTTGGCCTCATGGCTGCAGCCCGGGTCTTTATCATCCGGAGTCTTCAGCACTCCGGTGGCCGATTGGATCGCAAGGCTGCGTTCAGGGAGCGGCGTGGAAGGGGTACCGCCCGCCTGGGATGTTGGTCTCGGCAACGCGGATAACCTTGGGAACCCGAGTGCGGGAGCCCTCTCTCCTGCACTGGTTGAGCACCCTGTCTTCGCCTGGTCCGCGATTCAGCGCGATCGTTTCGGTGGTGAGTTAGTGTTCCGTTTTTTGTTGTTTTTTTTTTTTTGGTTTTTTTGTTTGTTTCTGTTTGTTTGTTTGGGTTTTTTTCGTTTGTTTTTTTTTTGTTTTTTTTTTGTTTTTGTTTCTGTTTTTTGCTGGATGTTTAATTTTATTTCTATTATTTAGCTGGTTGGTTGTTTGGCTGATGGTAAAATGGCTGGCTTGTATTTTAGCCAGCTGATTAAATCAGTTTCTGGCTGGTGTCTGTTTAATTATAAAAAAAAATTTTAAAAATCTTTTAGCGTTCATTACGACACGGACGCAGAAAGAGAATGCCAGAAATAATATATGGAAACTATAATTACGAACAGGGTGATGGGGTAGGGTTGAACAATAAATAAACACATTGTCAAACCAATATTACGTGACTGGGCAGTCCACCAACATTCCTTCGAGAAGAGAGATCGAAACTTTGAAAAACGCTTTTTCACAAAAAAATTGACATGTTTCTTAGCGTATCTTCTTGTTTTTATGGGACAAGAAACACATGGATATTTATAATGCTATAACAGTGGATATTGGAAATGTGTGTGTGTGTGTGTGTGTGTATGTGTGTGTGTGTGTATGTATGTGCGTGCGTGCGTGTGTGTGTGTGCATGAGAGAGAAACAGAGAACTCAGAACTCAAAACGTTTTTATTCAAGGATTAAGATTTTAGGCATAGCCTATTCTTCCAATCTGTCTTTGCTAATCTACATCTATTACAAATAGCACACACATAAATGAAAGGAAAAGGTTTTCATGCAGAAGGGTATACATAATGAAGAAAACAACCCCCCGCACCCCACCCCCCCCACACACACACACACCCACACCCGTGCACACACATGCATACACACACTGACGCTCGCGCGCGAGCGCACACACATACATACACACACACGCGCGCACACACACTGACAGCACCCCCTCCCTCCCCCTACACACTAAGATTGACAGATGGATAGGACAGTGAGTCAGAGAGAGAGAGAGAGAGAGAGAGAGAGAGAGAGAGAGAGAGAGAGATGTCATCAGTATAGAAGTTCCAGAAACATCCGAGTGTGTGTGTGTGTGTGTGTGTGTGTGTGTGTGTGTGTGTGTGTGTGTGTGTGTGTGTGTGTGTGAAAGAGTATTGTATCAGAGCTGAGGAAAATGAAAATAAGAATTACTTGTGTCAAACGTGGATAATTGTAATTGTTCGAACTGGCAGAGAATCATATAATTTATTATGAATATTGTTAAATATTATCATTATGGTCAAACAGAAAAAATTCAAAGACCAGATATTCATACAGAAACAAAATGCATGGTGGAGTGGGAAACGGCTCTTTATGTCCAATGAGCTTTCCTTTTTTGTTGTCGCATTGTTGCTTTTCGAACAGCTGGCGCTAGGCCATATCATGGTTGATGGTTAACTGTAGATGAGCGTGTGATAAACCCGGGTGGAAAATTTCTCAGAAGGGGTGTGTGTATGTGGTGGTGGTGGAGGGGGTTGGGGGGGAGTATTTTTGTTGTGACAGTTCTGGGTCAAAGTAATAAACCAGAAAGGTTTAGAAATTATCACAACAATGAGGAAAAAAGGATGAATTAACTAACATCCGTTAGAAATTAAAATGTTGGATTCTGTTGATCTTGAAAAAAAGTTCAACTTGATTATGGGGATTGGAACAAAGACAAGTAAGGCACATGACAAATTCGAAATGATAATGTAGTGGGCGCGGGTACTGGGGAAGGAGGGTATAGGGGGAGAGGGGGGTGGGGGGGGGGGTGCGGAGAAAGACAAATGGTTATTACTGCACATTTGTATCAATAGTAGTCTCCAAATATGTAAACAGAGGAGACAGAAATATCTGGTTTGCAGGTAATCAATTTGGGATCAGTAGAGAATGAACCTGAAATATGAAATGTAATTTCAATAATTTGGGGTTCCCATAGTTGGAAGTAGTAATAAAATTATGCAACCATATTCAGAATGATATGTAAATAAAGGACTGGATAATGATAAAAAAAATATGTATCAAATTATAGCCTCTTAAATCACAGCCTTTTATTTATTTTTAAACAATGATGACGAAAATACTAATTGTTATTTTTCGTATTTGTTATAATTGCTGTTTTCAGGGGTACTAAGTCGTCTTTCTAGATCACGTGAATAGCTGTGTATTAACTCACAGTTTTATACAGATTGTCATGCATTCGTCTTCATGTTACCCAGCCGTGGGTCTGTTCGTTGTTCTCTCTCTGTCTGTCTGTATCTCTGTCTCTCTCAGTAAGAAATAACGACTGGACGGGTTTATATTGATAAATGAATAAACAAGTAAACAGACAAATAAGCATAAAGATAGATCAACATTTTTTTTTTAAGAAGAGGAATTATAAGATATCTAGATTTGCGAGTACAATGCAAGTAAAGAAAACAATGTTCCAGGCATTCATATTTTCAGACCCTCCCCCCTCCCTCCGTTCCCTTCCCCCATCCCTCCACTACTCCCCTACCATTTTACCTCTCAATTCCTTTGGCTTTATTTGTTTGTGGTAACCTTTGCACCACATGGGCGTCTTAAGATAGTATTTGGCCTGGAGATATCCGCTATAGAAAAAAGTTTTCTCCAATTTCTATAAAACAAACAACAACAAAAAGTGACAGACAGGTTGTACCGATAAAGTGTTAATACCTCTCCCCCCCCCTCCCTCCATCACCAAACCCATCCTCTCGGAATGATTACCTCCCATACAATTTACATCGGTGTGCTTCGGCATTTTAATTATAATTATTTCAACGACATACATGTGCATGTCACCTGAATTAAACGGGACTGGGAACGTTTCTTTTCGAAATTTTTTGTTTTATTTGGGGGTTTTTCTTCTGTTTATCATTTACCATTGTGAAGGCTAGAAGCAGGAAGCGCCAGGTTGCTGTCTTGACGTTGCGTGTCTGAGTGTCATGAGAGTTATTACCCTTGTTTATTGTTCACTCAGGAAAGCCGAATCTTGAATCTGAATTGGCACGGAGGTTGTGATTGTTCTTTCTCGCATTTTGCGCCCCTCGTTTGTTTCATAACTCTACTCTTGTTTGTGAAAAAAAAGTGAGTGAGACGAAGAGAAGAGAAATATTTAACATGGGATAACTACTGTTGCTCTCTCAATAACACCAAGGGTACACAATTCCGATTAAATTGTTTAAATTATGTACCTTTGATGTATGAAGGGGAACATGCATGTTCAATATATTTTTGTTGTGTAAACCATGTACTAAAATGAAAAAAAAAAAAAAAAACTGCTCCACCTACCAGTTACTTCGACTTTAACTCACTCAGTACGGCCAGTCCTCTCTTCTCCTCTACACAGACCCCTCGGATGTCCAGTGGGTGTCTGAATGACCCAACCGTTAGCTTCCGTCGTTAGAATTGTGGTATTCTTTGTCAACATTCACGTCTTCAGTATAAGAGCCTTCCGCTTGCAATATTTTGATGATGGTAATTGGGGTGAAACGCTGTTAACGTCGTCTCTTTCGCCGTTCGTATGGAGAGAGTTAAAAGAAATACAGCAACCGTTTATTTTGTGTGTGTCCATGAAACTGTGAACACTCTATCCGTCTTTATCTTCTTCTTTCAACTCCTCACCGACAATCAGAGATGTCTGTTAATATCCTTGTTTTGTGTCGAAACTCGAACCGTTTTGTTTTCATTTTATCACTTAATCAATGTAAATCTCGCTTTGCTCTCATTTGTTTCCCAAGATTTGACACATGGCCTGCTCACATAGCCAGCTAATGCTGGACTGCCGCTAACCTTAGAGATGTTGTTCAGCTAATACTAACTTCGGCTTGAAGATGGGTATCTTTGAAGGGGGCCAAAGTTACTAATCATTCTTGATCCGACCGTTTTAATTTGCCAACCATTTTACTCATCAAAGTAGAATCTGTTCATGTCACTACCATTTGTGAGTGCGTTCCGTAGTTTGTTTTTATTCATTTATTTATCTAATCTTTTTTTTTTCTTCTTTTTTTTCTTTTTTGTTCGGGGGGAGGGGGAGAGGAGGGAGGGGGAGGAGGGAATTGGGAGGGAGATGAGTGAAGCAAAAAAGAGAAATATCAAACAACAAACAAGTACTGTTATTGGTAAGACAAAGGCATGTGGTAAGATAGTTTAAATTGTGTGCCTTTTCCTACTATATTAAGCATAATGTCACTTGTTATTTGTTTATTTGATTTGATTTGATCTAAAGAAAGTTTCACGTGTGTAAACTTCCGGGTACTGATTCAATGTGCAAGTTTCACCAGTGTGACTTGTAAGCTCATATCAGTCTTACAAGAATAGACAATAATGTGTTTCATCTGTTTTTAATATCCGGTTCCTTGGTTGTAAGACTTGGATGTTAGCATTCTACACATGTACTTCATAAACCTGTCAACATTACACGGGTGAAAGTATATTCATCGTGAATTGTTGAGATTATCGTTCAGAGATTTCACGTTGTAATTCCTGTTTTGACTGTTTGCCCTTTGTTTTTGTTTTTGCTGTGCATTGCTTTTATTGTTGTTTTTACTGTTGGTTTTAAGGTCTTATTAATGTTATATAAATAATGAAACTGATAATCAAAATGGCGGCTGTAAAATAAATGTAACGAGTACATTTCTGAGCAATGTATATGTTATAGTTATAATGTGTTGAAAAGTAAGTCTTGAGAATTGAAGACAAAGCTGAAACGAACGAAACACTAAAAGAAATAAATACACAGCCTGTGTACGCACGTGGAAGCGCGCGTGCACACACACACACACACACACACACACACACACACACACACACACACACACACACACACGCTCACTCACTCACTAAAATTGTCACCACTCTCATCCACCCAAACGCAACCTCTTCAACCCCCTCCCCCCTCCCCCGCGAACCCCATTCCCCCCCCGAAACAACAACAACAAACAACAACAACAACAACAAAACCCAACATTTCAGCAATAAGGAGAGTGGGCCACCCGTACCAGAACCGAGCACCCCCCAAGCGAAAAAAGCCCCGGACGGCTTTCAGCCGGCACCAGGTGGGGGAGCTGGAGAAGAGGTTTCACCGCCAGAAGTACCTGGCCTCTGCCGAGCGGTCCTCGCTGGCCAAACAGCTCAAGATGACCGACGCCCAGGTCAAGACCTGGTTCCAGAACAGACGGACCAAGTGGAGGTGGGTGTGGCGAGGGGGCGGGGGTGTGTGTGTGTGTGTGTGTGTGTGTGTAAGGGTGGTGGGGTGGATAGATAGGTGGGTGTCTTTGTAGTGAGGAGATGGTATGCCATTTAAAAAATAAAAATAAAAAGAGAGAGAGAGAAAAAAGGTCTGGTGAAGACCTGGTTCCAGAACAGATAAGTTAATTAATAGTCACAAAGATAGGAGGTGGGTGGTGAGAGGAGGTGTCAGGGTGGAAGGGTGGATGGATAGGAGGGTATCTCTGTATTGACGAGAGGGTATGGCATGCAAAAAAAAAAAAAGAAAGAAAAGAAAAGAAAAAAAGGTCTGGTTGACCTGGTTCCAGAACAGATAAGTAAATAGACAGATAGGCAGGCATAAGGAACAGACTGACATGTTTATTTGAGAAAAGAGGAGAACTGTAAAATATCTAGATTTGCGAGTTTAATGTAAGTTAAGAAAACACTGTTCCGGGCATTCGTATTTTCATACCCCCCCACCCCCCGCAGCCATCCCCTTCCCTTCGCTACGCCCCCTCCCCCCTCCCCATTTTTACCTCTACGTTTCTTTCGCTTTGTATATTTGTTTATTTGTGCTAAACAAACAGACGGACCAAGTGCAGGTGGTAGAGGTGGGGACAGGTATTGTGGGGCAGAGATGTTTGCGAGGACGGGTACGGATGAGAAAATTAATATGGGGAGAGGGGACGCGGCCACAACCAAACATGTCCTTGTCAAGACATGATTCCAGAACAGACCAAGAGGAGGTGTTGTAGGGATGGGGCTGTGGAGGGGGGGCGGGGGAGGGGGGGGATGGGATGCGTGCATGGGCAGGTATATTTCATAGTCATTCGGATCAGACGATAAACCATGTTCCGTGTGCAGTATGCAGTTGGCGTTCGCTAAAAGAAACCTCGGTCAGAAAAAGGATTGATCCTGGGACAAATCTGTAGAAAAATTCACTTTATCCAAAGCATTTCACAGACAGAGGAAGAAGAAGAAGAAGAAGAAGAAGAAGAAGAAGAAGGAGAAAGAGGAGAAGGAAAACAACAACAACGACAACAACAACAACACCAAAACAACTGGCGTTAAAATGGGATCTTGGACAAACGATTCTTGAGTACCAAACTATGATTCAAATACAAGCAATGTTTTGTACGAGTATGAATTTTGGGGGATGAATAATGAATTGTGAATCTTGGTGTAGATCTAACAATTCTATAATTGACGTGTTAATGGAATATCAATGGTAGAAACGTCATAACCGTGCTCAAAATAAGGACGGATTACTTCACATGTATATCATGTTTTCTTTTTTAAGTGAAGTAAAAAAAAAATTAAAAAATCTTTTTAACAAAACGTCTGACGTGTAATATATTCCATAGTGTTTGGTTTTTGTTGCATGTGTGAGATGTAACTGTGCATTTTCGCAGATACAGATATTTGAAAGACAAGAAAAATAATAACAACTGGTACATTTAACTGGTAAAGAGTTGAGAGAAGAGTAACACTTAGTTTTTTGTTGTCCAACTTTATTTTAAGTCAGAAGGGAATATTTTTTCCATATAAGTATTATCCATAGCTACAAGTGTGTGTGTGTGTGTGTGTGTGTGTGTGTGTGTGTGTGTGTGTGTGTGTGTGTGTGTGTGTTTACAAGTGTGTGTGTTTACAAGTGTGTGTGTGTGTGTGTGTGTGTGTGTGTGTGTGTGTGTGTGTGTGTGTGTGTGTGTGAGAGAAAGAGAAAGAGAGAGAGAGACGCAGTTATTCAAATCATCTTTACAGACACCCCTCTCCCACCTCCAGTTATTCACGATTACATGACATTAACGGAATTCAAACTGTTGATGTAACCTATCTATCAACAGTCCCTATTTTCTGTCTGTTTCTCTGTCAGTCTGTCTGACAGTATGTGTGGCTGTTTGCCGTTCTCACTTTCTCGTGCCCCCACTCACTCACTCACTCACTCTCTGTCTGCCTGTCTGTTTGTCTGTCTGTCTGTCTCTGTGTGAACCCTCCACTTCCAACTCATTCATTCTTCTCACCCCCACCCCCTCCATATGACCACCAGCCCCCCCCCCCCCCCCACACCCCCCATCTTTTTCCGTCTCTCTTTCCCCCCCTCACTGTCTCGTCCCATCTCCAACTGATTCTTTCTTGCCTACCTCTTCCTTGTCTTTAGTTTCTACAGTTTTAGAGTTATGCATGCGTGTGAATGACTGGTGCGAAAGCGCTTTGATTTGTCTCTGCACAAGATTCAGCACTATATACATACCAATATTATTATTTCGCTTTCTCGCTATATTTTTTTTCTTTCTGTATTCACCACACATTCAGCTTTCTTCTCTCCTTTTTTTTTTCTGTGTCACACTCCCAACTCTTTCCATCTCTCTCTCTCTCTCTCTCTCTCTCTCTCTCTCTCTCTCTCTCTCCCGCCTCTCCCCCACCCCCAACCCCCTCCTGATTTTCCTTCCACCCTTGTCATGCAAACCGAACTGAAACCCCTCAGTTCCATCTCACCACTACTTTTTTTAATTTATTTTTATTTTTTTAATAACAAACTCTGTTCATTCACAGAAACATCAAAGTAGCTGTATAACAGAAAAGTCGAAGCACAGCAAGCAAAGCTTATAACTGTGCTCTAATACTAGTTACTTGTCAATGAACTGGCTGCAATTTAGAAAAGAACACACACACACACACACACACACACACACACACACACACACACACACACACACACACACACACACACACACACACAATATGTCGAAGTGAAACAACTTCTTGTTGTATTGTATCTAACACCCCACTAGCTTCTGATCATTCTCGAAGAGCTCCGTTTCTTCTTTGTCATCATTATCTCTGTCTCTGTCTCTCCCACCCTGTGTCCCACCAGGAGACAGACTGCGGAGGAGCGGGAGATGGAGAGACAGGCGGCACACAAGTTCCTGCTGAGTCTGCGGGCTCCGGAGCAGGAGAAAAGGCCAGTTTACTCCTCCACGCTGTCGCCGCCGGTGTGTATTCCTCCGCGCGGGCCTCCTCCCCCTCCTCCTCTCCCTCCGGCCCCCTCCTCTTCCCCCCAGCCTCTGCCACCACCACCTTGCCATCCCCCTCCTCTTCCTCCTCAGTCTTCGTCAGGCCCTGCCGGGAAACTCTGCTGATGCTGCTGCTGCTGCTGCTGCTGCTGTTGTTGGGTGGGACTGTTAGTGCTTGTGTTGAGGGTGGGGTGGTGTGGAGACACAGATGGTTATTTGCTGAATGGATGGCCAGGTTGTGTGTGTGTGTGTGTGTGTGTGTGTGTGTGTGTGTGTGTGTGTGTGTGTGTGTGTGTGTACATATTTCAACAGATTGGTGGATTTTAGGTGGATGGATGGATGGATGGATTTGGATGAATATTTCTCCCGATGGCTGAGGGCTTGGATGTCTGGGTGGATTTGGGTGAGTGGATTTGAATGTTTAGGCGGATTCGTTGAATCGATTCGGATGCCTGGGTGGATTTGAAAGATTGAATTTGGATGGATAAGGGGATGGATTTTAATGTTTGGATTTGGATGTGTGGATGGATTTGGATGATGTATAGAATTTGGAGTGGTTTTGGCAGTATGGATTTGGATGGGTGGGCGTCTTCGGTATTTGGATGGCTCGGTGGATAAAGAGCCATGGATTTGGGCGGAAGGGTAGGTTGATTTGAATAGCTGGGTGGACCTTGAAGGAAGGAAGGAAGGGAGGGAGGAAGGAAGGAAGGAAGGACTGGTTGATCACTTGGTTTGCTGATGGATAGTCGGCCAGCCGACCAGTTGATTGCTTCAATGACTGATTGATTTGTTGATTGACTAGTTGATCAGTGGATTGAAAAAATATTGATTGGTTGACAAATGGATGGGTTGTTTGATGGACCATTTAATTTGCTGATCGATGTTTGATTAGCCGACTATTTGATTGATTCAATGGTTGACGGGTTTGTTGATTATTGTGTTAATTGATGAATGGATTGAAGATTTGATTGGATGACTAATTCATTTGTTATTTGTTTGATTGACTGACTGATTGACTTACAATTGTTTCACTTTTTTCTTTCGTTTGGATTTATTTTATTTTTCTTTGTTTTCTATTTGTCCGTTTATAATAGTCAAAAATAGATAGCGTGTGTATGTGTTCGCACGCGCGCGTGTGTGTTTTATAGATATAATTAAAAGAGAGAGAAAGAGAGAGAGAGACACAGACAGACAGAGACAGTTTCAGTTTCAGTAGCTCAAGGAGGCGTCACTGCGTTCGGACAAATCCATATACGCTACACCACATCTGCCAAGCAGATGCCTGACCAGCAGCGTAACCCAACGCGCTGTCAGGCCTTTAAAAAAAAAGGTGAATAAGTAATAGATAAGCGTACATAAATAAGCAAATAAATAAATAAATAAATAATTACAATATAAAAAAAGGTAGTAGTAACAATAATAATAATAATAATAATAATAATAATATTAATAATAATAATAATAAGAGACAGAGACAGAGAACGCTGGAACGTGTGCGTGCGTTAGTGATGCGTGCCCTTTTCACGATTCATCAGAACACCGCGTTGAAATATGATCCTTCGCCATTCCCTTCTCATAGTTTGGCCGACAAACTCGGTTTTAAAAGAAAGGCGAGGCAATTCCATTTGGACACTCAGACAGAATGGGGACAAAACAGGCGTAAACAATATTGACAACCCTCCTGTCAAAATTTTAACAGACACAGAAAAAGAGAGCAGCCTGCGTCTCTGCCTCTGTGCCTCTGTCTCTCTCTCTCTGTCTGTCTGTCTCTCGCAGTCTCTCTGTCTCTCGCTCTATCTGTCTGTCTCTGTGTCTCTGTTTCTGTGTGTGTGTGTGTGTGTGTGTGTGTGTGTGTGTGTGTGTGTGTGTGTGTGTGTGTGTGTGTGTGTGTCTGTCTGTCTGTCTGTCTGTCTGTCTCTGTCTGTCTGTCTCTTTCGGAGTCACTGTGTCTCTCGCTCTATCTGTCTGTCTCTGTGTCTCTGTTTCTGTGTGTGTGTGTCTCTGTGTGTGTCTCTGTCTCTCTCTGTGTGTTTCGCTCTGTGTGTGTGTGTGTCTCTCTCTCTCTCTCCCTCTCTCTCTGTCTTTCTTTCCCTCTCTGTCTCTCTTTCTCTCTCTGTCTCTCTCTCTTTCTGTCTGTCTCTCTCTGTCTCTCTCTCTCTGTGTCCGTCTGTGTCTCTGCCTGTCTCTGTCTCTCACTGTCTCTCTGTATCTCTCTCCGAGTGTCTCTCTGTCTCCCTCTCTCTTTATGTCTCTATCTCCATCTCTTTCTCTTATATCTCTTTCTTTCTCTCCCCTCCCTCACCCCCACCCCTCCCCCGTTTAACGTTCCTCTGAAAAATCTCCCTTACTTTAATACATTCCAACACGCCATTCCTCTGAAGTCTTAAGGAAAAAAAAAAAGATGTGGAATCAAAACTCATTTATTTCCAGTTCTGTAAAGTTGTTTGCTGTCATTCCTCTGTCATCATGAACTACTTTCCTCTATGATCTGTCTGGGTACTTTCAATCTGTGTGTGTGTGTGTGTGTGTGTGTGTGTGTGTGTGTGTGTGTGTCTGTGTGTATGTGTGTGTCTGTGTCTATGCGTGTGTGCGTGCGTATAAGTGGCTCGTGTGTCTGCGTGTTCTGTGTGTATGTCTTTGTGTCTATGTGCACGCACGTGATAGTGCGCCGGCGCTTGTGTGTTTGTGTGCATGTGTGTCAGTGTGTGTGTACCTGCGTGAACGAACGTGCGCACTCTCATTTGTCGCTGAGTTTGTGTTATTTCCCCCTCTCCCTTCCCCTTTCTTATTTTTTATTTGTATTATGCCTATATATATATATATATATATATATATATATATAAGTTTATCACTGCATTAACATGCCTGTATATATGTATATCACTGTATCAACATGCCTGTGTATATTATGTTTATCATTGCTTCAACATGTCTGTATATATGTTTATCCCTGCATTAACATGTCTGTATATAATTAATGTTTATCACTGCATCAACGTGCCTGTGTATATAATAAGTTTATCACTGCATCAGCATGATCCACTGATAACACGATGACATATTTATTCACTCCCCTTTCATGGCCCGCTCCCGCCCCCCCCCCCCCCCACACACACACCCACTTCCCACCCTTCCATTTCTTCCCCCACCCTCCCCACCTCTCTTCTACATTGTGAATGATTATAATTATTTATTGTTATCAGCGGTTCAGGATGTTTCACACAGAAAGTGCAAGAAATGAACTTGTGGTGACAATGTGTGTGTGTGTGTGTGTGTGTGTGTGTGTGTGTGTGTGTGTGTGTGTGTGTTGTTAAAATGTTGATACAAAACCAGAATGATACGGCTGAAGGACGAGCTTGTCAAGTTTCAACACACGATTGGTGATCCCTGTATCTTTGTTGATGAACCAATAAATTGTATTGTGTTGTATTGTATTGTATTTCTCTATTTTGTCACAACAGATATCTCTGTGTGAAAGTTGGGCTGCTCTCCCCAGGGAGAGCGCGTCGCTGCCCTGAGACCGCCATCCATTTTTTTTTTTTAATATATTTTTTTTCCTGCGTGCAGTTTTATTTGTTTTTCCTATCGAAGTGGATTTATCTGCATAATTTTGTCAGGGACAACCCTTTTGTTGCCGTGGGTTCTTTTACGTGCGCTAAGTGCATGCTGCACACGGGACCTCGGTTTATCGTCTCATCCGAATGACTAGCGTCCAAACCACCACTCAAGGTCTAGTGGAGGGGGAGAAAATATTGGCGACTGTACCGTGATTCGAACCAGTACGCTCAGATTCTCTCGCTTGAATATGTGTATATGTGTCTGTTGATGAAGTAGTGAATATGTATATCTTGTGTATGCTGAGAAGCCAGTAAATGTGTGCATTGTGTGTCTGTTGGTAAACCAATGAATATGTATATATGTGTCTGTTGAGAAACCAATGAATATGTATATCTGTGTATGTTGATGAACCAATATACACGTGTGTGTGTGTGTGTGTGTGTGTTGTGTGTGTGTGTGTGTGTGTGTGTGTGTGTGTGTGTGTGTGTGTGAACCAATAAATATGTATATCTTGTGTCTGTTGAGAAACCAATGGATGTGTGTATAATTATGTCACTCATGAGTCTGCTGATAAACCAATAAAGGTGTTCCTTTTCTAGTCTTTGCCTCCATGTTCGGTTCATTCTGTGAGCGATTTTGCTTGTTTCAAAAGTGTCAACACTGCCATTTTTCTTGGTGGAATATAGAAGTTATTTTTCTTATGAAAGCAGTCAGATAATAAAATAGTCTTTAAATGATGATTAATGATAAAGTGTTTGGAATGTTTTCATCGGAATGATAAAATTGGATGATTTTTTGTTTTGTTTGATTTTTTTGTTCGATTCAATCGCGAGTTAAAAAAAAGAAAAAAAAGAGAAAGAGATAAAGTCTTTTTGCTACCAGTGTTAAAATTTTCATCGTTTTATTTATTCATTTATTTTTTGTTTTCTTTTTTTGACATGCGGATGCACACGTCGCAATTAAAAAGTAAATATCTCAACTCAGTGACTTTTGCAGGAGTCACAGTTATTGACTTTGAAGGCACAGTTAATTAATAAGTTTGATTTCGATTTGCCTTTAAGAAGTTATATCTGTGCTCTAAGCAAGATGATTGATAAAGGAAGAAAACTAATGATTATGTCACAGTTGTGGTGCATTATGTATTCCTTTTATGGTGATAATTATTCTTTTAACAAATGATATCGAGCGAGTTCAGTCGTAGACCTTCTCAAAACAGGGAATCATTCACAACTTGCCTTCTTTTACATATTTGAATTGGTTTCTTCATGAGGACATCTGATATACACTTATGACTATGTCTTTCAACTTACTGGAAATAATAAACTGGTAGCGCGTGCCAACGAGAGTGAGAGAAAGAGGGAAGGAGGGAGAGACAGAGAGACACAGAGAGAGATAGAGAGTGAGAGACAGAGACAGACAGACAGAGACAGAGAGATAAAGAGAAAGACAGACAGAGAGAGAGACAGAGACAGACAGACAGAAAGAGAGGTGGAGGGGTGGGGGACGGAAAGAGAGAGAGAGATACCGTGATTGTGTGTGTGTGTGTGTGTGTGTGTGTGTGTGTGTGTGTGTGTGTGTGTGTGTGTGTCTGTGTGTGTGTGTGTGTGTGTGTGTCTGTCTGTCTCTGTGTGTGTGTCTGTTTGTCTCTGTGTGTGTCTGTGAGAGACAGAGACAGAGACAGACAGAAAGAGATGCATAATTCCAGTTTCACACACACACACACACACACACACTCCAGCCACACATCCACTCCCCCCCCTCCCGCCGCCCTACCCCCCCTGGCCCCCCGGCTCCCCCCGCCCCCCGACCCCCCCCCCCACAGGAGTCCCTCTCACATCCCTACGTACACATCTATTCCCACTCGTCATGTCCGGCAAAGTCCATTAACCCCCAACCCTGTCCCTGCAGTGTGTAGCGGAGCTGAGCTGTTCAGACTGACAGTGACGGCCCAGAGACTTGTGAGGATTTTGGTCAGCCTCATCATTCACCCCTGCTGTGGGGGCGGGAGGGGGTGGTTGTGGTGGTGTGGGGGACACCGCCTTGGGACCGCTTTGGCCTGGAACCACAACTCAACATTACACCGCCAGGTGTAATTCCCACAAAATGTCTCCCCCCACGTGGATTTTTTTTTTTTTAACCTGGCTAGGTATAATGTATAGTACTAGGTATAGTAGTCACGATTGCAACATCAGCAGCAACAGAACTGGCCTGGCACTGCAACTCAACATTACACCGTCAGGTGTAACCCCCACAAAATACTCCCCCTCCCCACTCAGCGTGAATATTTTTAGCCTGGCTATGTATAAATAGTAGTAGTAACATAGTCACAACAGCAGCAGCAGAATTGGTGTGACCATCAAAAAATGTCCCCCCCCCCCCCCCCCTTGAATATTTTTTGCCTGGCTAGGAAAAATGAAAAGTGGTAGTAATAGCAGTCACAATAGCAACAGCAGCAGCAGCAGCAGCAGAATTTGCCTGGCACCATAACTCAACATTACAAGGCCAGGTGTAACCCCCACAAAATGCACACCCCCACCCCCCACCCTCCAAGAGGGTGAATATTTTTCGCCTGGGGAGGTATGGGGAGGTATTATGAAACTGTAGTAGTAATGGTAGTCACAATAACAACAGCATCAGCAGCAGAACTGGCCTGGCAACACAACTCAACATTACACCGCCAGGTGTAACCCCCATAAAATTTCCAACCCCCACGTGAATATTTTTCGCCTGGTCAGGTATAATGAATAGTACTAGTAATAGTAGTCACATTAACAACAACAGCAGCAGCAGCATCATTGGCCTGGCACCACAACTAAACATTACACCGCCAGATGTGGCCCCCACAAAATGTCTCCCCCCCCCCCACCCCCACCCCCACCCACACACGCCGGTGTTGTTGTTGTTTTTTCCTTTTTTCACCTGGCTAGGTATAATGATTAGCACCAGTAACAGTAGTCACGATATCAACAACAGCAGCAGCAGAATTGGCCTGGCACCACAACTCGAAATTACACCGACAGGTGTAACTCCCACAAAATGCCCCCCCCCCCTCCCCCCACGTGTATTTTTTTAAATTTTATATATCTGACTAGGTATAACATATAGTACTAGTAAAAGTAGTCACGATTGCAACATCAGCAGCAGCAGAATTTGCCTGGCACCACAACTCAACATTAGACCGTCAGGTGTAACTCCCACAAAAAACTCCCCACTCAGTGTGAATATTTTTCGCCTGGCTATGTATGAATAGTAGTAGTAACAGTAGTCACAATAACAACAACAGCAGCAGCAGCATTGATGTGACCATCACAAACTGACCCCTCCCCCTCCCGCCATGAATATTTTTTGCCTGGCTAGGTATAATGAAAAGCAGCAGCAGCAGCAGCAGCAGAATTTGCCTGGCACCATAACTCAACATTACATCGCCAGGTGTAACCCCCACACAATGCCCCCGCTCCACCCCCCACCCCCTCCCACTCCTCTCCCCCACCAGCCGTCACCACCACGTGAATATTTTTCGCCTGGGCAGGTATTATGAAACTGTAGTAGTAATGGTAGTCACAATAGCAACAGCATCAGCAGCAGAACTGGCCTGGCACCACAACTCAACATTACACCGTCAGGTGTAACCCCCACAAAATGTCTCCCCCGCGTGAATTTTCTCCTGGCTAGGTATAGTGAATAGCAGTTGTAGTCACAGCCGCAATAGCAGCGGCAGCAGAAAATTTGACAGTAGAAGTAGCAACAATAACCGCAATGGCAACAGCACCAGTAGTAGAAGTAGTGGTAGTGGTAGTAGCGGTGGTAGAATGCAACATTGCTCTACCATGGGAGAGTAGTAGTAGTAGTAGTAGAAATAGTAGTAGATGGCCTAGAGGTAACGCGTCCGCCTAGGAAGCGATAGAATCTGAGCGCACTGGCTCGAATCACGGCTCAGCCGCCGATATTTTCCTCCCCCTCCACTAGACCTTGAGTGGTGGTCTGGACACTAGTCATTCGGATGAGACGATAAACCGAGGTCCCGTGTGCAGCATGCACTTAGCGTACGTAAAAGAACCCACGGCAACAAAAGTGTTGTTCCTGGCAAAATTCTGTAGAAAAATCCACTTCGATAGAAAAAACAACAACAAAACAAATAAAACTGCACGCAGGAAAAGATACCAAAAAATGGGTGACGCTGTAGTATAGCGACGCGCTCTCCCTGGGGAGAGCAGCCCGAATTTCACACAGAGAAATCTGTTGTGATAAAAGAGATATGCAAATACAAATAGTAGTAGTAGTAGTAGTAGTAGTAGTAGTAGTAGTAGTAGTAGTATGATGTCCAACTTCATAATTGTACCCCCACGAAATCTCCCCCCTTCCCCCCCTCCCCCCCGGTCCTGTGACCATGATATTGATGATGACTGCTGCATGCTGTATCATGGCTCAGTGTTTGTGATACCACTGCTGCTGTCGCTGCTTTACCTGCTGCCCATCATTATTGTCTGCCGAATCTCTACCCTGTTGCAACATTTGTACCCTTATTATTATCATTATTTTGTTCTTGTTGTTGTTGCTGTTGTTATTATTGTTGTTTGACATGTTGATTTCTCGTTGAATGTTTTTCATCTATACCTTTTTGTTTTTTGTTGTTGTTTTTTTTTTGTTTTTGTTTGTGTGTGTGTGTGTGTGTGTGTGTGTGTGTGTGTGTGTGTGTGTGTGTGTGTGTGTGTGTGTGTGTTTGTTTGTTTTTTTGGTTTTTTTTTTAGTTTTCTTGTTTCTTTCCTTTTCCTTTTCGTTCTTGTTTTCCTTGCTCTTCTTCCTGTTCTTTTTGTTCCTGTTCTTCTTCATCAACACACACACACACACACAAACACACTCACACACACACACACACACACAAACACACACACACACACACACACACACACACACACACACACACACATACACACACACACACACACACAGGCCATATAAATGTGTGTGTGTGTGTGTGTGTGTGTGTGTGTGTGTGTGTGTGTGTGTGTGTGTGTGTGTGTGTGTAATTATATTCTTCTTCTTCCTTTTATGCGCCTTGTTCTTTTCTCTTTTACTCTTCTTGTTCTTTTTGTTCTTCTTGATATTCTTTTTTCTTCTTTTATGGTTCTCTTCTTAAAAAAAAAAAAAAAATGAATCAATAACAAAATAAAGAAATTAAAAATAAATAAATAAAAAGCTGTTGTTGTTATTACTGTTGTTATTTGTTTGTTGTTATTGTTCTTACTGTTGTTCTCGTCGTTCTTCATTTTGTGCGTCTTTTTTTCTTGATTGTTTTCTTCTTCAATCTTCTTGCTTCTTCTATCTCTTGTTCCTCGTTATTTTCTTGTTCTTTTTTTCTTCTTGTCTTTGTTCTTGTTGATATTATTTGTCTTTCATCGTGTTTTTCTTTGTTGTTTTTTTTTGTTTTGTTTTTTTGTTCTTTATCTTTTTTTTCCTGTTTTTGTTCTCTTTCTTTTCTTTCTATCTTATTCTTGTTTTTCTTCTTCTTTTTTTCTTTTTTTTGGGTCCCCTTTTTTATGTCTGAGTTTTGAACAAAGTCCCAGTCTCTCAGTTTCAGAATTCATGATCAGCCAGTTTCAATACACCATGAACATAGTGACAATTCTTAAACAGTAATCTCAAAATAAAATTTGCAAAAGCCTGTTTTTGAAAAAGGAGAAACTTAATCCTCAGTTCTAAGTAGGCATCTGTGGTATGAAAACGGGTTTTTATATTTTCTGTGGATGTTTTGAGATTTTATATTTTTAATCATTATTATGTTTGCTTCTAAATCTCTTTCTTTCCTTCTCTTCTTTTTGATTATATCATACCATAGCTTTGAATCATCACTGATATTTCCACAACGCGCATATATCCTGACAGTAAATCGGAACCTGAAATGAGAACTGTTGGTATCCTGTTCACAGTTTAGCGGAAAGCTATAAACATGAAAGGAAAATGACCAAGAAAAAATTTCTGGTGTTTCTTGTCAACAGGAAGAAGGCAGCAGAATGGTTATATCGCTCATTTGCCACCCCTACCCCCCCAATCCCCACCCAGTACCCCAAATAAATAGATAAATAAGGATAGATGTCTTCATCTTCTTCTTCTTCTTCTGTGTTCGTTAGCTTCAACTCCCACGTTCACTCGTATGCACACGAGTGGGCTTTTACGTGTATGACCGTTTTTACCCCGCCATGCAGGCAGCCATACTCCGCTTTCGGGGGGTGGGGGTGTATGCTGGTTATGTTTTTGTTTCCATAACACATCGAATGCTGACATGGATTACAGGGTCTTTAACGTGCGTATTTGATCTTCTGCTTGCGTATAAACACGAAGGGGGTACAGGCACAAGCAGGTCAGCACATATGTTGACCTGGGAGATCGGAATAATCACCACCTTTTTTTACCCACCAGGCGCCGTCGCCGTGATTCGAACCCGGAACCCTCAGATTGAAAGTCCAACGCTTTAACCACTCGGCTATTGCGCCCGCCTAAATACATAAATAAATAAACAGACGGATAGCCAGACTGATAGCTAGATAGGTAAATTCATTAAAACGCATATATACATACATACATACATCAATGCAGGTATAAATAGATTGATAAAGAAAGAAAGAAAGAAAGAAAGAACAAAATTGTGATGGTTATTTTTCCATGGCAGAATGAGCCATTATCTAGCACAGTGTTGAACCAACGGAACCTGAATAATGTTGAAAGCTCGTGGACATGAACAGCAATAACAACAACAACAACAACAACAACGATAATCGCATGAAGATGAAACCGTGTCAGTGAGTAATACGTGTCTGTGTATCTGCTTCTTTGCTTTTGCTTGCCTGTGCTTACTTATTTCTTTGTTTGCTTGTTGTTGTTTTTTGTTGTTGTTTTGTTGTTGTTGTTTTTTTTTGGGGGGTTGGTTTGTTTGTTTCTTTCTTTTTATCGATTTATATCCGTGGCTTTCTTGCTTATTTATATGTTTGTTTGACTGCTCTTATAGTTTATTTATTTATCTATATGTTTGTTTATTTGTTTATTTTATCTCTATCCATGACTTTTTCGTTTATTCATCTGTTTGTTTGATTGCTCGGATTGTGTATTTACTTATCTAAGTGTTTTGTTTATTTGTTTGCATTATCTATATCCATGGCTTTCTTTTTCTCTTTTTTTTTTTTCTGTCCCATCATCTGCACCATTTCAGTGGCATTACTCTCACGCCGCTCCACT
>NC_134877.1:32495513-32500513 GCF_041734735.1 Babylonia areolata | reverse complement strand
TGTGTGTGTGTGTGTGTGTGTGTGTGTGTGTGTGTACTCTCTTTCTCTCTCTGTCTCTGTGTGTGTGTGTAGTGTGCGTGTGTGTGTGTGGTGTTGTGGTGTGTGCTGTGGTGTGGTGTGTGTGTATAGTGTGTGTGTGTGTGTGTGTGTGTGTGTGTGTGTGTGTGTTTAGTGTGTGTGTCTAGTGTTGTGGTGTGTGTGTGTGTGTGTGTGTGTGTGTGTGTGTGTGTGTGTGTGTGTGAAGGGGACGGAGGTGGATGTGGACGGTGGGAGGAGGGATGGTTGACACGCTAACCCCTAATGAAACGCCGCTACTATTGGACGACGAGCGATCATTGGACTGTGGCTTTACTTTGCCATTTTCTTCGGGCAAGTGGAAAGTAGAGGGGAGGTTGGGGAGAAAGGGAGGGGGTGGGGTTGAGTGTGGGTAAAGGGTTAGTGAGTGTTCTGGTGGGGGTAGGAGAGTGGTGTGTGTGGTAGAGGATGGGTGGGGAGGTGGAGGAGATAATGGATCACCTTTTTTTTTTTCTCTCTCTCTCTCTCTCTTCTGGCTGCTGTTCCTGCTGCTGTTGCTGCTGTAAGCAGTATATGTTTGTGCAAATTTGTCATGTCTGCAGAGCTCGGAAGCATCTCCCCCCTCCCTCCCCCCCTGCCCCCTCGCTCCCCCCCCCCCCCCCCCCCCCCCCCCGCCCCCCCTCCCCCGTCCCCCGAAAATAAGAAAGGAAAATAGAAGAAGAAAAAAAGAAAGAAAAAGAAACAGACATCTCTCTGCCCTCTCTCTGTCTCTTTCCTCAATGCTCTCGTCTTTCTGTCGAAGGATCGTTCACCGAAATATTTTCGCCTTATTCTTTCTCTGTTTTCTTCCCTTGTTCTGCCTTTTCCTTTTTCTTTCTTTCTTTCTCTCGGCCCTGTCTCTCTCTCTCTCTCTCTCTTGGTTGTTGCTTTTGTTTCTCAACAATTACACAGATGCACTTGTATGCACACGGACATTGTCCATCCACCCAGAATCCCTGTGGATTTTGTCGTGACACATCAGACAACAAAACTAATTGAACTGAACATGAATTAATTGTTCTCTCTCTCTCTCTCTCTCTCTCTCTCTCTCTCTCTCTCTCTCTCTCACACACACACACACACAGACACGCACACACACACGCACACACACATACACACACACACGCACGCACACACGCACACACACACATACACACATACACAGAGACGCACACACACATACACACACACACACACGCACGCACACACGCACACACACACACACACACACACACACACACACACACACACACACACTATATATATATATATATATATATATAAACACCCTCACGCGCGCGTACACCACACACACACACACACACACACACACACACACACACACACACATTCACACACTGCACATTCACATGTTATTACATGCGTCATCATCACCAATATCATCATCATCATCATCATCATTATCATCATTGGTTTTATTATCATTATCATTATTATTGCAATTATTATTACACACATACATATATACAAAGACAGACACGCAAACACACTCATGGCCTGTCTAGGACACACAGTGTTTCACGAACAAGCGAAACGGACCGATTTCCTGTGCAGAAGACCAGTGCTTTCACACACACCACATGTCACAGACAGTTATTCATCTTCATCATCATCATCATCATCATTTCCATCATCATTACCATCGCCATCGCCATTATCATTGATATTATCATCACCATCACCATTACCTTCATCATCGCCATCACCATTATCATCGTCATCGCCATCACCATTCACCATCACCATCACCATGACCATCATCATCATTCAACATCACTATCACCATCACTATCATTATCATCATCATCATCGCCATCACCATCACCATCGCCATCACCATTATCATTGTCATTATCATCACCATCATCATCATCATCATCATCACCATCACCATCACCATAATCGTCATCATCATCATCATCACTATCACCATTATCATCATCATCATTGTCACCATCATCATTATCACCATCATCATCATGACCACCACCATCATCATCATCACCATCATCATTACCATCATCATCATCATCATGATCATCACCACCACCATCACCATCATCATCATGTCATGACCATCACCATCACCATCATCACCACCATCACCATCATCATCACCACCATCACTATCATCATTACCACCATCATCATCATCACCATCACCATCATCACCACCACCATCATCATCACCATCACCATCGTCATTACCATCACCATCGTCATCACCATCACCATCATCACCATCACCATCATCAACATCATCGTTGTCGTCGTCGTCATCGTCATCATCATCATCACCATCATCATCATCATATGTGTGAAGGGATGGGTTGGAAGAGACATGTGAGTTTCGATGGTGTTTTGTTGTTGTTGTTGTTGTTTGTTTGTTATTTTTTAGCGGGTTTATATCTTTAAATTTAACGTTTAAAAAAGCCTGTACTTATTCCACGTGTGTTGTTAAATACACTTAGATCAGCAGGGTAAGCGCTGTGGAAAAAACAACAACATTATGACTGTTGTTATTGTCGCTGTTGTTGTTACCACTACTACTACTACTACTACTACTACTACTACTACTACTACTTCTCTGTCTCTGGACCTTGCAGTTGGAATGAACTTCCTCTTTCACTTCGTCAGGTCTCTGCACTCAGCTCTCTCAAGTCCGGCTTTAAAACTAAACCCACCTCAGTCTTCACAAGATAGCCTCATTCCCCTGCCTCTTCCTTGTTTTCAGTTTTTCCAGTTTTTGAGTTATACATGCGTGTGAATGACTGGTGCGAAAGCGCTTTGATTTGACTCTGCATAAGATTCAGCGCTATATAAATATATATTAATTATTTTAATATTACTACTTAAACTACTACTACAACAACAACTACTACTACTACTTCCCAATTCACTTCAGTTCAGTTACTAAAGGAGGCGTCACTGCGTGCGGACAAATCAACATACGCTTCATCACGTCTGCTCATGAGATACCTGGTCAGCAACGTAACCCATCACGCTTAGTCAGGCTTTGATGGAAAGAAAAAAAACACCCCAAAAGCCAAAAAACAAAACCAAAACAAAAAGCAACAAAACAAACAAACAAACAAAAACAAAAAAACAAACAAAACAAAACAAAACCGAAATTAAATTTAAAACAACAACTGAATGATTCAAAGTAAATAAGTAAATTATACATAAGATAGAAACACCGTCAATATGAGCAGAAAGGAACGTGGAAGGAAGCCATTTATGGACAAACAAGGACAGTCATACCCATCAATGCACATAGATCTATGACATGTCTCTGACCTTGTCTAATCCGTCTTCCTTTTCCTTTTTTCTTTCTTTTGCTTCGCCAGATGACTGTTAAAAACAACAACAACAGTAATCAAAGCACGAACATAACCACATTATATTTTTAATATGGTCACTTGCCATGACCGGATGACGTCACTTGCCATGACCGGATGACATGTCACTTGCCATAACTGGATGACATGTCACTTGTCATGACTGGATGACAGGTCACTTGCCATAACCGGATGACATGTCACTTGCCATAACTGGATGACATATCACTTGTCATGACCGGATGACATGTCACTTGCCATGACCGGGTGACGTCACTTCCCATGACCGGATGACATCTCACTTCCCATGACCGGATGACGTCACTTGCCATGACCAGATGACGTCACTTGCCATGACCGGATGACAGGTCACTTGCCATAACTGGATGACATGTCACTTGCCATGACCGGATGACACGTCACTTGCCATAACTGGATGACATGTCACTTGCCATGACCGGATGACACGTCACTTGCCATAACCGGATGACATGTCACTTGCCATAACTGGATGACATGTCACTTGCCATAACTGGATTACATGTCACTTGCCATGACCGGATGTCACGTCACTTGCCATAACTGGATGACATGTCACTTGCCATAACTGGATGACATGTCACTTGTCATGACAGGATGACATGTCACTTGCCATAACTGGATGACATGTCACTTGTCATGACAGGATGACATGTCACTTGCCATAACTGGATGACATGTCACTTGCCATAACTGGATGGCATGTCACTTGTCATGACCGGATGACATGTCACTTGCCATAACTGGATGACATGTCACTTGCCATGACCGGATGTCACGTCACTTGCCATAACTGGATGACATGTCATTTGCCATAACTGGATGACATGTCACTTGTCATGACAGGATGACATGTCACTTGCCATAACTGGATGACATGTCACTTGTCATGACCGGATGACATGTCACTTGCCATAACTGGATGACATGTCACTTGTTATGACCAGATGACATGACACTTGCCATAACTGGATGACATGTCACTTCCCATGACCGGATGACATGTCACTGACTTGCCAACCCTTGGATATTTTGAGGACTCCACATGGGACGAAACTGCAGTACTGCCATGCATTCCATAGGTTCTCTCCCTTTGAGAGAATTCAAAATGGCCCCCAGTGATTGTTGTCTTTGAAGGATTTCTGTAATCAGTTGTTGTTGTATTTTTACGTTTCCCTTTTTACTAATCTTTTCAGAATTATTATAATTTTTGAAATGATGAAATAGTTGTTTAGTTGTAATCTGCACATGTTTTCCTCCGCTACTAAGTTGTACACACACGCTCACACTCACACTCACACACACACACACACACACACACACACACACACACACACACACACACAGAGCCACACACACACAATAATAATATAGGCAAATAAATTGAAATAAACACACAGACATACACACACACACACACACACACACACACACACACACACACACACACACACACAAAAACCCCCAAAACAACAAAACAAACACACACACACACACACACACACACACACACACACATCTCTCTCTCTCTTTATATATATATATATA
>NC_134877.1:32483013-32485513 GCF_041734735.1 Babylonia areolata | reverse complement strand
ATATATATGCACGCTGGCACCAGGCCACCACACCTGCAACGTGGGGAAAATGACATTGACGACCGGGCCCACTAACTAGTTTCGCTGCTCGGATTGGTAAAACACTTGCGAGCAAGGTTGGGCAGAATGGTTAAGACCCTTATCTGCCACTACAGTGTTCGTGAGGGTCTGGGTTCGATTCCCGCTCTCTCCCCTTCTCCCAAGTTTGACAAGAAAATCATCAAACTAAGCGTCTAGTCATTCGGATGAGACGATAAACCGAGGTCCCGTGTGCAGCATGCACTTGGCGCACTGAAAAAGAACCCACTGCAACAAAAATGTTGTCATCTGGCAGTATTATGTAGAAGAAATCCATTCTGATAGGAACACAAATGTTGATGGTATTTTATGCACGCACTCAAGGCCTGAAATAGCGCGTTGGGTTATGCCGCTGTCAGGCATCTGCCTAGCAGATGTGGTGTAGCGTAAAGGATTTTTTTTTCCCGGAAGCAGTGACGCCTCCTTGAGAAACTGAAACTGCAGCTTCCTGTGAATTGCATATCAAGGATAGTTTTGAAGAAAACGTGTAAAGATAGAAGGCAGGAAAGAAAGCTTAAGAGGTCAGAAAGACACGTGGAGAATTGTGGAAAGGGGATCGAGAGAACGATATAAAAAAGGAATATTACTTCTTTTTTTCCGCGCTGAAATTGATAATAGCAAAAGGAGAGTGAAAGAAAGAAAGTAAATTTATAACTTTTCCCTCAAGACGAGGCTACCCAGATCAGTCGTGTGAGTGGCGCTGCGCTGTGGCAACTACGATCTCCCTGGGGAGAGCAGCCCGAAGTTCACACAGAGAAAATCTGTTATGGGACCCACTCCCCTTAAAAAAAAAAAAAAAAAGAAAAGTCACGAAAAGTTACACAATATCATACACTACTACAAGTTATCTGTAACGGATTGAACTTGGAATTGCCTCTGCAGCAAACACAATCCATCACTTTGAACAAACACAGCACCATGCATCAGAACAGGATAGATCATTATATTGCAGAGCACGGCACAGCCAAACAGAACACGAACACAAAACACGACATAAGTCTGCAACACACAACACAACACAACACAACACACAAGAGACAACAACAACAGCTACAGCCCTAGCCAGACACCCACAGAGCAAGAAACAGAAAGAACTCAGGAGCTAGGTTCCTTTTCACAACCCCCTGACTAAATCCTTCGCTGACCATCGCAAGGCAGATCGCATCACCCAAGGGACCGGTTAGATAGATCTCCGTTATTGCAGCGAAAACCGACCTGACAATACAATCTCGATCTCAACCGATTAGGAGGGATGGTTGGCTGGAGGGTTATGTGTGTGGTGGCTGGGGGGAGTGATGCGGTGAAGGGGGAGTGGGGGGGAGGGGGGCGGTTGGGGGGTGGGGTGGAGATGGATAAGATGGCTGGGAAAGGCGGCAAAGAACGGGGGAGGGGTTATCTCCAGGGCTGTGACTGTTGATTATGGAAATTGGCATGACGTGCAAACGCTACTCCTCTCCCGCTCATCAATCATTGCGCAGGCGCGCTAGGGGCTGCATCGATCGATCCGAGGGAAGAGGGAGGGAAGGGAAAGGGTGAGGGAAGGGCGAGGAGGAGGGTGAGAGACGAGGGAAGGGAGGAGAGAGAGCGGGGTGGGAAAAAGCGAGAGGGAGGAGTAATAGGGCAATTGTAATACAAAGCCCCGAGGAGCGTTTGCGTGTTGCCTACAAGTCTTGGGAGAAAAGAGTGGGGGAGGGAAGAGCGGGGATGGGGGTGGCGGGGGGTCCGCAGCTCGCGAGGCGACGTCCCCGGAGAGGCCCGTGCAGTGCTGGAAGCAGCGGAGGCTCAATTACCGGCCGAGATGGAGAGGGCGCGCTGGCCCCCTTCACGCCTGCCTCTATTGTTTCACAGCTTCCCCGCCCAACCTGTCCGCGGCCATTTTGGGCCGGCCGCTCCTCCCGTGTCAGC
This sequence comes from Babylonia areolata, assembly GCF_041734735.1. Taxonomy (NCBI): domain Eukaryota; kingdom Metazoa; phylum Mollusca; class Gastropoda; order Neogastropoda; family Buccinidae; genus Babylonia; species Babylonia areolata. The sequence goes on along the minus strand of NC_134877.1, from coordinate 32,483,530 downwards.
TTGATTTGTGGCTGCGTGCGGCCCGCTGCTGAACTGCCGGCACCCTGGCCAAATGACTTTTCGCTGGGACGGCGATAGAGGCCGGGACCTGGCCTCTCCGGAGACAGATCTGCAACCGCCTCGTAAAAACAGACGTGTTTTCGATGATTACTAGACTCTTACTTCATTTCTCAGCTCGGTTTTCTCCCCTGTCAGTTTTGTCGTCCAATCAAAAAACCCGCCAGCAAGGAAGGGCGCGTGGGGGGGGGGGGGGGGGGGCGGGAGGTAAGGGGAAAGGGGGTGAGGGTTTGGGTGGGGGGGAAGAGGTGGGTGGCGGTGGCTGCGAGGAGGGAGTTTGGCTCAGTGCTTTGATGGGCGGTGTCGAGGGGGGTTCGATTCCGTGTCAGTGATCACATCATCAACTTCGATCTGGCGGTTACAGAGCAGTCAAGCGGCTTTAAACCGCCTCCGGGTTTTTATGTGAGGCTGGAGCAGCCAGCTGAGAGAGAGAGCGAGCGGCTCCACGCCTGTCAAAACA
>NC_134877.1:32465513-32478013 GCF_041734735.1 Babylonia areolata | reverse complement strand
ACCAGTGGGTATCTTTTGTCACTGACTGTTTGTTTTAGGGAACGTATGGTTGTTTTTATTTTTATCAAGGAAAGCATCACTGATTGTATGAGGAAGGAAAGCATTATTGGCTTGTTTGTTCTTTAAGGGAAGTATCAGTACTTTTTTCTGTTGTTTTTTGTGTGTGTTTTTTTGTTTGTTTGTTTGTTTGTTTTGTGGGGATGGGGATGGGGGTAAAGTGGTGTCAGTATTCTCCACTGTATTTGCTGTCGACAGCATGGACTTCAGAGCAGAGTCTGCATCGTGCCTTTCAAACCTGTCCCCTCTGCCATCGTCTGCTTTGTGTGGTGGTGGTGGTGGTGGTGGTATCCAGCAACCGGCTTTACCCCAGCGAAACAGAAAACAAAAATACAAAAAACTTCTTAAAAGAAAGAAACAAACAACACCCCCAGCCCCCCAAAAAAGAACCGTTAAAATGATCATCTGAAAATCGCTGCATTGTGATGTACTGTGTGGTGTGGTGTGGGATTGGTTTGTGTTCCGTTGTGTTGTACGGTGTGATGTGATGTGATGTGATGTGGTGTGGTGTGGTGTGGTGTGGTGTGAGCATTGCATTGCGTTGTATGATATCACATTGCCTCACATCGCATTGCACTGCGCCGCTTTTTTTATCACTGAAAATTCATCTCCATAGGGAAAGCGCTTCACCCAAAGGCAGCACCTTTTTTTTTTTTTTTTACCTGTCTGCACGCTGGGTTTACTTCCTAATAAAATCATATTTTTCTACAGAATTCTGCCATGGACATGACTTTTGTTGTCATGGATTCGATTATGTGTGGAACACACGTCCTGCACAGGGGACCTCAGTTTATCGTCTCATCTTAAAGACTGGAACGCGATCCATTTAGAGTGCAGTGTAAGAGATAGAGAGAACATCCTGGTCCGGGAAATCCCGTTGGGACTTGAACTTGGTACTATCAGTTCTTAGAAAGGCTTTTTTGTCCACGAGACCATCACATCACACACGCCACACAATCCGAGCCTCAAGATTTACGGAGTGCTGAATCATAAATGGACACTATTGATACCAACCTTTCAATTCCCAGGACAGCAGAATCGGGATTCTCCGTGGCACTGTAATTAAGCGCATCTCTATTCCTTCTCCTTGGTGGTCCGTCATGCCCAACGATGACGTCTATTGTATTTCTCAGTCCTGTTTGGCGTGGACTCACACTTGCATATGAAATAGTTTTGAATCTGAATGGGCGCCTCCCGTGAGGGTAGTGCACCTTGGGTGCAGCAATAGCATTCTTGACAACACCATGCTGTGTTTTTTTTTATTTTTTTTTATTTTTTTAAATTTTTTTTTAGCTTTTAAAGCCACTTAAAGCTAAAGCAAATGAATGGGAAAACATTTGCTTGTAGCTGATTAATTAATTTTCAGCAACGCCCAGACCTTGTCTCTGGTTCTTTATGTAACCATAGCTTCCTACCCATCTACTGTGATACTGTTCGGTTCACATGGAGGCCACACTCCCATTCTTCTTCAGCGGGGTCATGTCTTAAGAGCCCCGCTTACACAGATAAAGGTTTTGCTTGTTTTCACAGCAGCTTCATTGCGTCAAAAAGGTTATTCTCCGGCGCCTCGTTTTTGTCTCTCATCCACCACCCTCTCTCTCTCTCTCTCTCTCTCTCTCTCTCTGTCTATCACAAACTAACACCCACACCAACACAGACACAGAGGCGTGCAGACAGGAACTTCCACACAGACATACATAAAAACTTACAAACTAGCATTCAGAGAGACACAGACAGTGGAGAGAGACAGACCCAGAAATAAACGGAGACCACACACACACACACACACACACACACACACACACACACACACACACAGAGAGAGAGAGAGAGAGAGAGAGAGAGAGAGAGAGAGAGAGAGAGAGAGAGAGAGAGAGTTTCTGTTTCAGTTTCTCAAGGAGGAGTCGATGCGTTCGGAGAAACCCATACACGTAACGTTACGCCACATATTTTTTTGGGAGATGCTCATCGGATAGCAGCATAACTCAACCCGCTAGTTAGGTCTTGAGTACATGCATATTTGTGTACCCATTAAGGTGGACTTATTCTTCAGACATTTGCCAAGAGGACAACCCTTTTGGTGCCATGGGTTCTTTTTCAATGCGCCAAGTGTGTGTTGTGCATGGGATATCGGTTTATCGTTTCATCCGAATGACTACACGCTCAGTTTGATTTTCCAGTCTAACTAGGGAGAAAGGGCGAGAGCTGGAATCGGACCCACACCTTCACGGACATTGTTTTGGAAAATAAGCGTCTGAATCTCTCTCTCTCTCTCTCTCTCTCTCTCTCTCTCTCTCTCTCTCTCTCTCTCTCTCTCTCTCATCCCCGCACCCATACACACTCGAAAATGACACAACGAGAAATAAACAGTTCAGACAAGAGATCGACAGAGACAGAGACAGAGATAGAGACAGGAAAGAGACAGAAGAGAGAACTACACCACCTCTCCGCTTCGTGTTACTGGCCACTGAGCAGCCCCCCCCCCTCCACCCTCCACCCCCCACAGCCACAACAACCTATCGCTTACCGGCCCTAGCCCCAGAGACAAAGCGAGCCTGACAAGGTCTTTAACACAACGAGGTGGTTAACAACCCCACCACGCCACACTCATCATCATCATCGGCCAACATTTACCAGATCCCGCAAGCCCCGAGACCGAAAAGAGCGATAGAGCAAGAAATTGAAGGCGAAAATTAATCCATTTACCTCTCGGGTGAGCGCCTTTCTTCCCCCATCTTTGTGCCAGAGTTGCAGGGCCGAAAAGGCCCAAGGAGCAGCTAGGGTTTCCGTGGGCAGGGGCTCTGTGGCCTGTCTAGGGGAATTGCGTTCGATTCGGGGTGACAAGTTGTCAGGCCGCGGTAATGATCGCTTCTCCGGGCCCGCCTTTTGGCGCTGCGAGCAGGATTGGGGTTGTAGTGGCTGCTGCTGCGGCGGTGATGGTGGTGATGCTGGTGGTGATGGTGGTGGGCGAGATAGGGATGTTTGACTGAAGTGCATAGCGTGTTGTGCTGGCTTTGTTCAGGGATGTTCCTGTTCCTTCGAGTGACAGTTTAACAAAAAAGACGATGTCTACAAACACGCGATCGCTGGAGGACGACCGTTTAAGCAGAAGCACGACAGACTTTTGTTATGCAGAAATATATCGGTAACCGAAGTAGAACTGTATCAGCTTTTGATGTAGAAATGTAATCATCGGTTCCGGAAATACATTGCTTATTGATTTAGAAATATATCAGATATGTCCCGATCAGTTCCAAACTGCACGCTGTTTACCCTATGACTCGTATCATGATCAATACATTTTTTTTCGCCTGTTTGTCTATCATTAACTTATATTGGTGATCAGTCTACGGACACATATAAAAACACACAACCCACGCATATAAACACTCAAGCCCCACCCTTCCCCTAACACACACACACACACACACACACACACACACACACACACACACACACACACATACAATTACGCATGCCATACATATGCAAGAACGCACAAATGCACCCACTCACGCGCGCGCCGCAGTCACGCAGAGGGACGCACAGACAGACAAAGACAGAAAGATATAGAGAAACGGAGAGAGATGGAGTAGGGAGAAGAGGAGAGAGACACTGAGACACACAGACAGACAGGCAGACAGACAGTGACAGGGACACAGAGACGGAAACCGACAGAGCAAAAGATAAAACAACACGAGAATAATAGAAACACAAGTATTGTGACGACCAGAAAAACCCCCCAGACATCTGCTGACCAAACGTAACAGGACACAATATTAAGATACAAATTTAACCGTCCATACAGCAAGGAGCCGTGTCTTTCGGCTGCACATTGATGATAAAACATGCCGTGCAGCCGAAGTAATACCGTTACTCAGTATGCTAACAAACGATAACCTAGAATATGATACAGACAGTGGCAACAAAGGCAAAGGCGACAATGTTGTCACATGGAAACCACATGGAAACCAAGTGCACGAAATCTCTGTAAAGTTGAAAATGATAAACAAATATATCAACAGATAAATAAGCGCGTTTACAACTGACGATCACTGATTCACTAATACTACACTATTCAGCGATAAACAAACACGAAAACAAATAGAAAAAAAAAACACAACCAAAAAATCTAAATGAATATATAATTAATTATCAAATGAAGAAAGCCATTAACCATTAATCATGACTAAAGCGTAAGAAGTGCGTTGAGTGGGAATGAATAATGTTTGACTGTTTACATGCCTGCGTGGCTGTCTATCATTTTGTCAGTCTCACCCTCACTCTGTGTGTGTGTGTTTGTGTGTGTGTGTGTGTGTGTGTGTGTGTGTCAGTGCGCGTGCGAGTGGGTGCTCACGCGCGTACATGCGTATGTGAGGGCGTGCTAGGTGTGTGTGTGTGTGTGTGTGTGTGTGTGTGTGTGTGTTTAAGTGTCTGAGTGTGTCAGTGCGTCTGTGCGGCTGTGCCGTCATGTATCGACCGATCACCAGTGTATGTGCCTTTGTCTGAGAGCGCTCATGCGTGCGGGAATCTGTCCGCCGGTGCGTGCGTGCGTACGTGGGCCTGTGCCAGTGTGTGGGGGCCAAAGGGGAAGCACTGGTGAGAGCGAAGACAAACTTCAGAATTATCCCAGGCAGATCCAGTGTCAGCCAATGATGCGCCAACACGCCTAGGGGTGTTCCCTCGAGACCCCTTCCCGGCCCTGCTCCGCCATTCGTGCTGACGTATCGATGACGTCGGGGTCATGTGACCACGCGCCCTTCCGCTTCCGGCCTTGTTGGTGGCTGGCTGGTTCTGGTAGGTTGGGCGGCGGCCTTGAGCGGTGGTGTGTGTGTGTGTTGGGGGGGGGGGGGGGTGCGGGTGGGGGGGGGGGGGGAGAGGGGATGGTGCGGTGGGGGGGGTGTGGGGGGTGGGTGGGCGGGATGTGTCATGTGTGTGTGTGAGTGTGTGTGTGTCTGTGTGTGTGAATGGGTGCGTGTGTATGTGTGTGTGTGTCGGTGTGTCGGTGTGTCGTTGTGTGTGTGTGTGTGTGTGTGTGTGTGTGCGTGCGTGTGTGTGTGTGTTTGTTTGTGTGTGTGTGTGTGTGTGCGTGTGCGGGGGAGAGGGGAGGGAGTGGGGGTTGGTGTGTGCGTGCGTGTGTGTGTGTGTGTGTGTGTGTGTGTGTGTGTGTGTCAGCGTGTTTGTGTGTGTGTGTGTGTGTGTGTGTGTGTTAGGGGCATGCTATTCAGGAAGGTGTGTGTGTGTGTGTGTGGGGGGGGGGGGTATCTGTTACATTGTTCTTGAAACGAACAAAGGGCGTGCACAATTATCAGGGCCACCGGTACCTGTGTAATGCACGATAACAACTACTGTCATAGTGGAGAGAGGGGAGAGAGAGAAATTGATTAGAGAGAGAGAGATGCAAACCAAACAAAAAGACACTAGAGCAATGCAATTAAAATCTCGCACACAAAGATACTGATTATCCATCGATATTGAAATAAACAGACAAGAAATTATGCATGAATGGGAATGTAATAATGTGACAGAAAAAGGCAATTACAAAAAAAAGCAAATGAGAAGGAAAATTTAGTAATGAGGAATACAATGCAAAAAGGTAGACAATCAGTATCAGTATCAGTAGCTCAAGGAGGCGTCACTGCGTTCGGACAAAACCATATACGCTACACCACATCTGCCAAGCAGATGCCTGACCAGCAGCGTAACCCAACGCGCTTAACGGTAGACAAGAGATCGAATGTTAAAAAGTCTCAGACCTCCCTTCATGCCAGATGTGTTCCGGAGGCATACTACATCTTCCTTGAGCTTTGAGGAGTTTGTCCTTTTCCTTTTGCCGGTTACACATCTTTGGTTTTGAATCTGAAACGTCTAAAAACTGATAACCCCAGCCCAGCCCACCCTTCACATACATACAAAGCAACTGAATAATATGTAAATTACATTGATGTCCGTTCATAAGACGATGGACTGGTTGTAACTCCTGAAACCTACACGTTTATGTGGTTATATACCAACATCCTCGTGACTCGCTTAATGCATGACTTCTGCGTTATCAAATTATATTGCTGGGTTCAATTTCAGTAATTACTGAGACAGGTTTGACAGTCTTTTCATGTGGTTCATCATTACCTTATCTGCACATATTGCGTTGTATGTTTTCCATTACTATGGTATCCAGAGAATGGCACACACACACACACACACACACACACACACACACACACACACACACACACACACAGAAGAGACACAGACAGACAGACAAACAGACAGACATGGAGAGAGAGAGAGAGAGTTGACACGTTGAGACCTTGACACTTCATTGTCGTTGGCCATGTGGTCCTCAACACATGGGTGAATACGTCAACATATTTCCGTTGCATAACAAAACATTAGAATAAACGAATGAATATGGTGAAAGCATATATTGAAACAAAACGAAAATAAAGTTCTTCACTTGACAAAAAAAAAAAAAAAAAGAAAAAAAAAGGGGGGGGGGAGTGGGAAGGGGGGTTGCTGGGGGCGGGAGGGGGTATCAACAAACAGGTCACCCAACACATTAAACTCCGTTCATTCATCCATCAATGAAACAGATTCCATTACTGGTTACATAGGAAATTGCCAAATCTATCTAACCACGCAGTTTGTAACTGTAAGTAGCGTTTTATTTTTTTCTTAATCTTCAGAGCTTCTGATATAACTGTTACCACCTCGTGATCTCCTGATCTTAACATGTTAAAGAGATCTTTTCTTTTTGCAGCATCTTTTTTCCCCCTTAAATTCGAGCACACATTCATTTCTTAAATCATCGTAAGACTTACAATCAAAGATGAAATGAATGTTATCATCAACTGTGAAGTTAAAATGACATAGAGTATCCGTGGACGTACCTGATAATTACAGAATAATTCTTGTTGACATTAAAGCCAAGAGTTCATAATATAAATTCGTTACAACCGTTAGAACATTTTCAGCTTGGAATACACTTTGAAAGAACTGAACTAGCTGTACTTATCTTTACTATCCATGCGTGAATGACATTTTTATGTTGATATATCAAGCCGTCTGGATTACATTCCTAAATTAAAAAAAAAAACAACGCATTGACACATCCACACAATTGTAAAACCACTTTCACAAGGAGCCCAATTTGAGAGAGAGAGAGAGAGAGAGAGAGAGAGAGACCGACAGACAGACAGACAGACAGACAGACAGACAGACATCCAGGCAAAGTCAGAGGCGGGGATGGACGGAGGGAGATTGAGGGAGGGATGGAAACAGGGTGAGAGACAAAGACATAGACAAAGACAGAAACAGAGAGAAGAAGAAGAAGAAGAAAGCAGAACACCAAAAAGAAGAAGACGAACGCAAAGAAACGAAAAGAAAGAAGGAAACGAAAATAAAGACAGAAACAGCACAGAGAGAAGACAAGCGAATGAAAGAAAGAAAGAAAAGAAAGAAAGAAAGAAAGGAATAAAAACCACTCGAAGACGAGGAAGAAACGAAAACCTCAACGGAACAGAAACTTCAAAACTTGGGGAACAACTTTCCTCGCTCTTTCAATTGTGTGAGTGCTATTAGTTCTTCCACTTCGCCGCGGCAGTTTAATTCCCCGAATTCCCGTCGCCCTAAATAATTCAGCGGGAGCTCACAAGCGGAGGAGACGGGGCCAAGCACGTGAAACGCCATTTCGGCAAGTGACACTTTCTCTCCCTGGTCGAAAATGAGACACCTCATCATAGGATGGTAATTTGCACATCTTGACCCCAGCTTGTGGCCTGCTGGTCCGCTTTGCAACACTTTTTTCGCAAGCTACACACACGCACACGCGCGCGCGTCAGCGCGGTGCGCATATGCGAACACGCGCAAGCGCAGCGTGTGCGCGTAAGCACGTACGTACGCACACGGCACACAGAGGCAGATATGCAGCCGAACACGCACACACATACTGACACATACACACACACACACACTAACACACACACACACACACACACACAACACACACACACACACACACACACACACACACACACACACACACACACATGTGCAACTAAGATATAATTTTTCAAAATACTGTTAATCCCATTGTGGTCATGTAAGAAATGAACAACATATGGGTATTAAAATCAACATATGCAGATTATGTGTAATCCAGCGAGGAATATATAAAGAACAGCGGCCACAACTCCCCCCCCCCCACCCCCCACCATCCCCCTGCTACCCTCCTCCTCCCCCCCCCCCCCCCCCCCCCCCCCCCCCCCCCCCCTTTTTTTTTTTTTAATCCTCTTTCGACAAAATCATTTTCGACTAATACAAGAAGAGCAAAGCGTTCAAGACCCAAGGTTACACACACTTTACCCGACACAGTAAAATATGGAATCAAATAAAGGACACTGCAAAGCATATATATAATGCATAATCTGATTCAGTACACTTTCACACGGTCGTTATCATTTATAAGCAGCAGCTGTAAGCGGCCAAGGCAGCAGTAGCACAATGTCACTGGCGTTATTACAAACCGTCATCGTCGTTATCATGACCTCAGTAGGAAGCGCAAGCGTGGTCGCTTGAGGTGTTTTATATCCATTCTGTTCATTGTGTTATAGCAAAGACTTCTTCGCTGTGCTGTGTTGTGCTGCGCTGTGCTGTGCTGCGCTGTGCTGTGCTGTGCTGCGCTGTGCTGTGCTGCGCTGCGCTGTGCTGTGCTGCGCTGTGCTGCGCTGCGCTGTGCTGTGCTGCGCTGCGCTGTGCTGTGCTGTGCTGTGCTGTGTACTGTGCTTGTTCTGCTGTGCCACTGTATTGCATTGCATTGCGTTGTGTTGTTTGGTGCTGTGTTGTGCTGTTCTGTGCTGTGCTGTGCGCTTTGCTTGTTCTGCTGTGCTGTGCTGTATTGCATTGCATTGCGTTGTGTTGTTCGGTGTTGTGTGCTGTTCTGTGCTGTGCTGTTCTGTGCTGTGCTGTGCGCTTCGCTTGTTCTGCTGTGCTGTGCTGTATTGCATTGCATTGCGTTGTGTTGTTCGGTGTTGTGTTGTGCTGTTCTGTGCTATGCTGCGTTGTGTTGCATTGCATTGCGTTGAGCTGTGCTGCATTGCGTTGTGGTGTTTTGTGTTTTATCTGTGCTGTCTGTACTGCACCATGCTGTTCTTTGCATTGCTGTGTTGTGCTACGCGTTGGCGCATGAGTGCGACGTGGTGCTGCATTGCATTTAAGAATAAACGAAAGCAATTGTTCAGTTCAGTTGCTCAAGGAGGCGTCACTGCGTTCGGACTAATCCATATATACGCAACACCACATCTGCTAAGCAGATGCCTGACCAGCTATGGAACCCAACGAGAAAGCGAGGTCATCAGTCCACAATCATCAGTCCACTATATCCATGCAGTCCGTACGTTCTGTGGATCCTTCTACTGATTCCATCCAGTTCACAGGGATCAGGGGCAGAGGAAAAGCAGACATCACACTTCCCTCGCTGATCAAAAGACTCTGGACCGACAGAGTTACACACGCTGTTTTCAAGGGCTGGATGAAATATTAAAAGTGTTACACTCGGAAATATATTCATCCATTCATTCATTAATTCTTTCATTCTCTCTCTCTGTGACTTACTAACAGGGAAAAACAAGAAAGCAAACAAACGAACAAAAAAAAAAAAAACAACAACAAAAAAACCCCACCAAAAACAACAAACAAACAAACAACAACAATGCACAAACACATTCATTGTTCTTGGTTCGTTTGTACACTGCCTTTGGTTCTCAGTGATTTGTTTTCCCATCTGACTTTAGACTCAGGGTTAGATCCACCAGCAACTGATTTATTTCAGATGAATTATATGCTTTAAAATTTAGTGGTTCACTGAAATAACACAAACACACACACACACACACACTCTCTCTCTCTCTCTCTCTCTCTCTCTCTCTCTCTCACACACATACAATCTCACACATGCATGCACCATGCCCTCCAGCCCTTACCCCCTACCCTCACCTTATCACGCTCCCCATCCCACCCCTACCCAACACACACACACACGTCACATTTGTGTGAGACACATTCCCCAGTTGTAACCCTCTCCAGATAAAAACAAAAGGGGTTAAAAAAGAAAAAACAAAGAAAAAGAAAAGAAAAACTGACATCGAAACACCATCAACAGAACACTCTCAACACGGAAACTACTCCCACGTCAGCGGCCTGTGAGCAAGAGCTAAACGCTGACACACTCTCCGAAAACTAATTAAAGGAGGCTTCACACTGTCCGAGACATGAAGGCGACAGCTCCAAGACGAAGTGAACAGTCCCCATAGAAACCCCTTTTTTAGGCTGCAAGGTCTAGACGTTTTAAGTGTCACTCTCTCCACCTCGTGTTGAACAAGTGTGGATACACAAGGGTACACCTTTAGCTGGGTGTTGCCAATAATAGGGAGAGACTGGAGTCGTTTCGAGTCAAGATTAATGAAACTGTTTTCTTGCCCTGTGTCTGTCTGCCTCTCTCTTTCAATTTCTCTCTGTGCTTGTCTTTCTGTCTCTTCAAGACTGGGTGGAAAAAAAAGCATGTGGTTATCTCGTTACCTTAGTGAAATATAATATTGTTTCCACCTCCCTCTGTCTCTGTCTCGTCTATTTTGATTTTTTTTTGGATTGCCCCTTATTCCTCGCAACATGTTCTCTCAGCAGTCGAAAGAGAACCACTGAAGTTTGTTTGACAGTACGCCATCCACCAGTTGAGACCATGCTCTGCCATTCACTTCGTCAGTGCTGTGTGATACCTGAGCTGAAGAATAATGCAAGATGCAACCTACACTCTTCCAGCCTGCTGACCACAATAATCTCTCAGTTCAGTAAAGTCACCCAAGAAGGCACCACTGTGTTAGGACAAATCCATATACACTACACCACATCTGGTAAGCAGATGTCTGACCAGCAGCATAACCCAAAGCGCTTAGTCAGGCCTTGAGGAAAAAAAGTGAAACAAGATACATAAACAAATAAATGGACAAGTCATCAAGTTGATGAATAAACAAATTAAAAACTAGATAGATAGATTGATTGATAGATAGACAGCTAGATAAATAGATAGACAGATAAGTAAGTAAACAAATACATACACAGATAAATAAATAAAACAAAAAATAAGATAAAAATTTTAAAAAATGAAATGGAAACTAAGCAAGCAAACAGTTTAGAAATAGATACAAAATGTAGAAAAAAATATGAATAACAATGTCGTCGGATAACAATAATAAATATATAAACAAATAAACAAATAGATGTAAATAAACACACAGACACGCACATGCACACTGTCAGTTATCTTAACCATTCTGCCACCTTCTTCCCATGTTATTTCTTGATAATGACGGATGAAAGTGATACTGCTGCTGCTATAACATAATTATATTTGATTTATCATTTGCAAGGAGGTATCAAAGCCTCTGAACTGATCCAACCACGCAACACCAGATCTGATTTGACACACAAGTTTCAAGTTTCAAGTTTCAAGTTTTAATTATCCTTTCACTCCTATTGGAGTATGGAGGATTACTGCAAAATACTCATTTTCGTGCCCATAACAAAAATTTCCAAATACACAACAATGTCACATAAAGTTGAGAAAACACAAATGTCTTTTAACTCCAAAAGTATAACTAGGCAACATTTGCAAATCTAATCATCTTACTTACAGCTAAAATGACTTTTTTGCCTCCTTTGAGCATATTACAAAAATTAAAAACCGATTTTGGAGACAAATATTTTTTAGGAACATATCTATTTCGTAACTGATCATAATTGGGACATTCCATTATAAAATGAAACTCATCACCAATCACAGACATGTTACAAACCTTACAAAATCGTAACTCTCGTGGTATGCCTTTGTGTCTCCCTGTTTCTATTTCCAGCTTATGATTACTACTTCGAAATCTGAAGAAGCTGATAACATAATTATCAGGCATTTGACTTATATATTTTTCTCTACCAAATCCACTTTTGAAATTTCGATAAAACAAACATTTACTACTCGCCTCTAGAGCATGTCTCCATAGATTTTGAAAACTATCTCTCAAAGCAATGTACACGCACACACACACACACACAAATCAGATGCCTGACCAACGCATAAACCCAGTGCACTGGTCAAGGTTTTGATTGATTCAGATTTCCAGCTCAGTGTGTGAGTTGTACTCTTTCAAATACAACACATCGGCATGCAACCTGACCTGAGAAATATAGACGTCCACAGTGTCAGTCAGGAAAGTATTGCAAAAACCTAAATGTTTCGTTAGATAAAAGTGAAATTCTGGGGTGAAAAATATCCATCCCCAAGCATGGTTTAGGGTCAAAATCGAATGGGTGACTGTGGTTTCTGAGACTGAATTGTCTTTACTTTTGTCCACTTTCAAGAAACGCATCTGAACAATTTACAATGCATGCATGTA
>NC_134877.1:32455513-32460513 GCF_041734735.1 Babylonia areolata | reverse complement strand
AAGCATGTTCTGCAATGGGCCGCGGATCATTAGGTCTGGCGCTTGGAGCTGTGTCGTTGCAACGCTTAGCCTGATGGTCTGGAATGCGTCATTCATCAGTTTCCGGTTTCGACGGAGGTGTCAAAGAGTGCCGACTGATCAACATGCGCTACACCATATCTGCTGAGGGGAAAGAAAAAACGAACAAAAAAAAAAAAATATAAAAAATAAAATAGAATAAAAACAGTGGGGGAGGTGGGAGGGGAGTGGGCTGGGTGGTGGAGGGGGGGAGACAACCTGTACATGAGCCCCGTATGGAGGTTGGTAAGGTCATGAAGAGTCAAAACCACATGTTACGTGTTTGTGAGTGATGCGTTGGTTCGAACATAACTTCGTGCTGTTGAACAGTGTCCTCTTGTGGGATCTGTATCGTATTCAGTGTGTGTTGCATTTCTTCACCAGTTTCATTTACTGTGGTGATGTCAAACCTGTATGTGGACCATTTGGTACTTCAACATCCACCAGAAAGGAATGCTTCCAACGCACGCACGCACACACATACATACACCGCGCGCGCGCGCGAACAGAGACTGAGTCTCGGAGCGAGCGCGCGAGCGAGAGATAAAGAGAGAGACGGGGAGAGAAGCTGTTTACCTATCAACGGAGGTCTTCTGGCCATGGGAAACTCACCCCATGCAGTAGATATTTCACATGCACAATACAAATTGAGACTCGATTTCTTGCCTTGCCCTGTATACAGACCGAAGTTCCACAACCGTTGTCTTATGTGTGTGTGTGTGTGTGTGTGTGTGTGTGTTCCGTTGTCAGGTCTGCACATCAGAACAGTGTTAACTGTTATCGTTCAACAACGAACAGTATCCTGCAATAGCCATGCATTGTCAGATTAATTAACGTTGCACTGTCCGAGAAAAACAAAGCAATTCCTTTTAAAGGGGAGTAACATGGATAACTAAAACGTACAACACGTTTGAAGTTGAAAGCATCTGGTGATTTGACAATGATGGTTAAGACAATGCTGATAAAATTGCACATCAAACAAACAGTATTTGACGAACACATCAAATATAGTGTTGCAGTTAGCAAATATGCGTATCGAAAATGCAGTTTTCAGCCGACGTCATGCGTGTTTAGATGTTTGGTCCTGAGCTCGTCCTGTAAGAAAAGAAGAATTACATTTAACGAGTTTCATACGACTCGACGAGGCAGAACAAGCACTGGTTCAGGCAAAATGACGCCATTTCAGAAGATTAGGTACGGTCTTCCCGGTCCCATTGCATGGAATCGAATTCAGGAACCTCACATTCTACTTTGGTCGTTCTGTATCACCTAGGCCCACTATTACCAGACGCTACAATCGAAAGACTAGCACCCAGAACACAACTCGAAGATGTTCTGATGGGAAATATAGCGGGGGGATGCGCTGCAACCATGTAGTTGACCTGCATGATGTTTACACATCAGTGGCTGCCATCCCCGGATTCGAACCATCCAACCACCGCCACCCACGGCACCCCTCCCGGCCCCGACACTCTCTGCACCGAGTGCCCGGTCCTTTACCCCAGTGTCAGGCTGACGGTGAGGGTCAGATTAGACATCCTCCAGCGATGCGCTGGGAACCTGAACGGCTGACACCCCCCACCTTTTTTTTTTTCTTTTTTTTTTTCCTTTTCCCTTTGCGTCCTCGCGCCAGAATCAGAACATCTTTTCTTTCTGTGTTGTTTCTGCCTGGTCTCCTCTTGTCTTGTCTTATCTGTCTTGTTTGTCTGTCTGTCTGCCAGTCTGTTTGGCTATCCGCTTTTGCTCTCTCTCTCTCTCTCTCTCTCTCTCTCTCTCTCTCTCTCTCTTTCTATGTCTCTCTGTCTGTCTCTCCGTGTCTGTTTCTGTGCGTATCTCTCTATATATGCCTCTCTTCCTCTGTCTCTGTCTGTCTCTGTCTCTGTGTGTGTCTCTCTCTGTCCCTGTCTCTCTCTCTCTCCCTCTCCCCCCACTCTCTCTCTCTCTCTGTCTGGCACTATTCTGACAACACCAAGTGAACGACAACATGTTCAGATGGGACAGCAAAAAGTCCTTTTTTGTTGTTGTTGTCTGGTGTCTGTGATTCGAACTCCCAACATTTTGACACCGACCTCAGCGCTCAGCCCACTGAGCCAGCCAGATACTGGGTACGCGTACCCCCCTCCCTCCATAAAAAAGAAGAAGAAAAGAAAGAAAGAATATGACTTTGATGCGTCTCGCTGACCTAATTCAAGAGGTACTGAAAATACCGGTGTGAAGTGGTCATAATTGAAGACAAAATTAATAATGCTAATAATAATAGTGATAATAACGATAAGAAGAAGGAGAACAACAACAACAACAACAACAAGAATAACGAGAGCAAGATCAAGAGCAAGAAGGACAAGAACAAGAAGAATCTTTTTTTTCATCGTCAGTACCAAATTCATTGTGCAGAGACAAAATTAATGTTAAACCGCTGGAAGAGGACTGGACCGTGTTGAGTCGTGTCCTGCAACGTCGCGCCACTGACGTTGATTGATTGATGATATGGATACTTATATAGCGCCTATCCTCGGTCGGAGACAAAGGTCTAAGCGCTTTACAAACACGGAGTCATTTACACAACAGACTGCCCAACCTTGGGTAGAACCGACTGACTGACAGCCATTGGGCGCTCATCATTCGTTTCCTGTGTCATTCAATCAGATTTCAGGCACGCACTTACCTACACACTCAGACAAACATGTAACATTTAACATTTTAGGTGTATGACCGTTTTGTTTATTTACCCCAACATGTAGGCAGCCATACTCCGTTTTCGGGGGGTGTGCATGCTTGGTATGTTCCTGTTTCCATAATCCACCGAACGCTGACATGGATTACAGGATCTTTAACGTGGGTATTTGATCTTCTGCGTGCGTATACACACGAAGGAGGTTCAGGCACTGGCAGGTCTGCACATATGTTGACCTGAGAGATCGGAAAAATCTCCACCCTTTACCCACCAGGCGCCACCGAGATTCGAACCCGGGACCCTCAGATTGAAAGTCCAACGCTTTAATCACTCGGCGAATGCGACCTAACCTCGTGTTGCATGTATTTTTCTTGTCAGCGAGACTGGGCGTGGCAGTGTAAGTACAATATTTTCCTGTTATGACGTAAACATATATCTCAGTGATGTACGGGAAAGAGAGATAGATAGAGAGAGAGAGAGAGAGAGAGGGGGGGGGGGGGAGCGGATGGAGACGAGCGGCGTCATGATGATGCCACTGGAGAGAGGTGTTGATGATCGCTCTGCAAATGTAGATAGATAGATAGACAGATAGATAGAGATACACATACTGGCAAATAAGAAAACAAAGAAAGAATGAATGAACGAAGGAATGAACAGGTATGATTATGATGATGACGTTCATACTGATGCTGATGATGGTTACGATGATGATGAGCATCACGACAACGATGAGATGATTCTATGATGAAGATAACGATGATGACAACGACGACGACGAAAACGATGATGATGATGATGACATCGTCACGGCTGACGATGACGCCGATGCCGGCGACAACGACCACGACGACAACAACAACGACGATGATGATAACAAGGACGGTGATGACAGGAACGAGGGTCCTGATGACGTCAGCACCACTACCACCACCACCAACATCCTTCCAACCTAATCATCCTTTTCCAGTCCTTGATCACCCATTCTCCCCAATCCCTCCCCCGCACCCGACCCCCCTAACCCCCCCCCCTCCCCCACCTCTTTCCAACACACACAATCTCTTCCTCAAATGAATTATTAACTCGCGTAATTGATACAGACGCAAATTACGGCCAAAGAAAGGGTCGTGAGGCACAATTTCCAAGCAGTCTGGCAGAATGTCCTCGCAAAAACCCCGCATGAGATTCGTTCAGTCTTTAATTAAGAAATACTGCCCATCTTGCCAAAGAATAACGGCAACAAAATGAATTTCTTTTCTTTACAATAAAACTCATTGGAAAGGACCGCGAAAATCGTCTTTAAGATGTTCATACACAAGGTAAAAACAACAACAGTGGTAGCAAAACAATAACAGCAAAATTAGAAATAAAGGAATCTAGGGTAATTTACTTCCGACCGGGGGGTCTCATTTATTGCAAATGGTTTCCTTTCTTTTTGTTCAAATTCACATGTGCTCGCAAAAGGGTAAAGACGACAATAGGCATTCACAAAAAAATAAGGAGCAACGCGTAAACAGCACACGAATGATAGGCTACATTTTGATAAGGCCAGTCCATCATTGCAAAAAACAAAACAAGAAAAAAACAAAACAAAAAAACCCACCACCAACAACAACAAAACCCCACCTAAATATGCATTATGGAGGAGGTGTCCACATTTCCGAAGTCGCTAATGAGGAAATCATCTTTTTTTAATTATTATTATTTACAATGTTATGTTGTTGTTTTTTGTTTCCCCCCCTTAACATGCACGTGTCTTTAACAAAAAATGTTTTTAATCAATTGAAAGTAATCTACATTGAGTGTAACTTTATTTTACAAACTTTTCCTCTCTTTCTCTCCTCTCTCTCTCTCTCTCTCTCTCTCTCTCTCGCTCCATATAATCTACCTGTCATTGTGTGTGTACGTGTGTACGTGTGTGTGTACGTGTGTGTGTGTGAGAGAGAGAGAGAGAGAGAGAGAGAGAGAGAGAGAGAGAGAAATCAAGTAATAACGAACACAAAACCTTCCAAAGCCAACTTGAAAATATTTGCATCATACTGCTTATACCCCAGCTCACTACAAACACCGTCGCCAACCCGAAACCTTCTCCCAAACTTTGCCAAACATGCAGAGCCTGCGAGAGAGAGAGAGAGAGAGAGAGAGAGAGAGAGAGAGAGAGAGAGAGAGAGAGCTAAAAAAAAAAGCAAACAACAAATAAAAACAACAAGAAGAAAAAACAGACACCCCTTTTTTTGTAAATGATGTTGGTAGTTGGCGTTCCTGTAATCAT
>NC_134877.1:32448013-32450513 GCF_041734735.1 Babylonia areolata | reverse complement strand
ATGATATCCGATCTTTCCCCAAACAAAAAATTCCAACTTTGACAAGGCTTTCTGCTCGCATGAATTAGATGTGTTTTGGTTTTCAGTGTGGGACAATGGTGAGTCTGGGTCTGTGTGGAACATCTTCAACATGGATGATGTGGATGACAGATGAATATACCATCTTAATATTGCGTCATGGCAGGTGAGAGAGAAAAAAGCAAGAAGATCTGCATCGTATCTCTCAAACACACGCACACACACACACACACACACACACACACACAACACACATATATAATATATATATATATATATATATATATATATATATATATATATATATATAGATATTGCTCATCCACCACTGCTTTTACTTTCAATCCACTAAGTTTGGCTACGTTGTGTTGCTTTGAGTCGCTCTGTGTTTCACACACACACTTAGACATTGCATAACAGTGGACGGCTAATGTACATATCTATACCTATCTATCAATATAAATATATATCTAGATGCATGTACATATATATATATATATATATATATATATATATATGCGTGTGTGTGTGTGTGTGTATTGTGCGTGTGTGTGTATGTGTAGTGCGTGTGTGTGTGTGTGTGTGTGTGTGTGTGCTCGCGCGCGCGCGCGCGCGCGTGCACGCCCGTGCGTATTTATATGTCTGCATACAATTAGAATTATTTCCCGAGGGCAATACACACACCAACACACACATACCCTTTTTTTTTCATTAACCAGGTACTGTTATGTCTAAACGTGCACGTCATACTAAACACACACACGCACACACACACACATATAATATATATATATATATATATATATATATACATACATACAAAACATATGAGCAATGTCTCAACAAACAAAACCTGTCAACTGCTACGCTATATCCAAGCATGCACATTATACTAAGCATATAATAAACACATAAATTGTGCAATGTCTCAATAAACACAACCTTCCATTCCACCAAAAAAACGAGCAGGAGTTCTCGAGGTCAGCCGTGGGATTGGTCACATGGAAATCATGTCACAAAAAGGAAGAGAGAAATAAAGTGGGACGGGGGGTGCGGGGGGGGGGGGGGGGGGGGGGGGGGTAACTTGTTCTGAAGGACACGGACTTTCCCTGCCATCAGCACTGTACTGCACTGATGAAGTGGTAACATCCTCATTTCTTCCCCTCCACTCCTCTGTGTGGTGACGGAGTGAATTCCACGCCTTGTTGTGAACACTACTCATTCCGTCTTTAGGGGAAAGTTGTGGATATTGCCGTAAGCTGTAGTACTTGTGAATAAATTGTAAACTTTGCTTTTCGAAACAAACAAGTACCGCCTGTTTATGTCATCGTACACAGGTTTCACAAAACGTTAAGGTCATCATTTGTCCACATCAAAGTCAAAGAAAGATTAACAGCCCATGATCAGATTATCCACCATCTCGGTACTACAGCACCATATGGCCTCAACATCAAGGACTAAACCAAATCACAGCTTCCCTCGTCCCCACCCGGCCCATTTCCCCCTTCCCTCCCTCCCCCTCTTTTTTCTCTTCCCCCGCCCCCCTTTCCTCTCACTGTCTGGATTCTCTCTCACTTCCTTCACCCATCCACCTTTTCCAACCAGCAGTGAACTGTTCTCAAGACAAGTGAATTTTATTCAACAGCCAGAAAACTGCACTTGTGACTGCTGCTATCTTCAGTTGCTTTGAAGAGTCTACGAGTCGAAGTACACAACTTCTCCTCTCCCAGGTGGGTTCATAATTTTTTCCTCTTGTTTTTTGTGTCCATGAGCTTGGTGTTTGAATTTCGGTGAATCGTGAGTCCGTAGCTGAATGGAATGCACATGATGACGGGTTGCATGTTTGCCCAAGACCAGACAGATACAGAACAGCAACATCAGTGATGCATGTGAAACACAGCCACATGCTTGGTTTACTGTGATACTGGAAGCAAGAGAAACTGGCTCAGAAGGTGTACAGAGCTGATGACGAGAAGTTTTCAGAATGCGACTGCTCCTGCATCATTTTGAACTTCTTTTCTTTTTTTTCTTTTTTTTTTTGCAGGACTTCTAAGACTGACAGCGAGGAACCTGGCAATAGGAAATTACACTTGTCCAGTCTAGACAGAAGCCACGTTTTTACCAGATTCGACCTCACAACTTTCTCCTGTAGAATCCTGTTACTTCTAAAGGAAAGGATCGGGGAGTTGGCCGGCGACAGTGTGTGTGTATGTGTGTCTGTGTTTGTGTGTGTCTGTGTGTGTGTGTCTGTGTGTGTAAGTATGTGGCTGTGTGAGTGAATGAGTGTGTGTGTGTTTTACAACAGTCACTTTAAGACGAAGGCAGTTATTTCATTATGCGTTGGTTCCAGTGTTGAAATGGTCAAAGATTTCTAGCATGGATGCATTCAGACATATTCAGACAAACTACTATACACCCAAACTGTTGATACTCACGGACAACAACCATCGTGTTCTCATCGCGGCATCAGCTGGCTTGCTTG
>NC_134877.1:32440513-32443013 GCF_041734735.1 Babylonia areolata | reverse complement strand
CCGAACACACATCAAAACTCCAACTTTGAAAACTTGCCCCTCAGGGACACGTCTCAAACACGTAGACACGGGCAAGCCATAGACAACAATTTTATTATCGCGGCCCTCCGCACCATTCCATCCATCCATCCATCCATCCATCCGCCTCCTGGTACCACCAGCAGCCAGCAGCGGACACGGGCAGACAGCAGCAGCAAGCAAGCGAGTACGGCAGCAGCAGCAGCAGCAGCAGTAGCAGCATCGGAGAAGGCTGGCCAGACGTGAGGAGCGGCACTCAGGAAGCTAGCGGCGGTGGCTCAGCCATCCATCCATCAATAACAGTCGACCACGCGAGAGGCGGGGCCAGGCTGATGGAAACCAGCAAAAGGGGGGGAGGGAGGTGGGGGGGAAGCTCTTGGCCGCAAAACACTTTTTAACCAATCAGCGGACAGGGAAATCGCCGAGGCGCGGCCCGGAACACGTCCCTTGTCGGCGGCGGGTAAATGGCTCCCCTGTGAAAGTGGCTCCCAACAACCCGCCTTTCTGCTAATGCGCTGACCCTCCTCGACAGCCCCCCTTCCAACTTCCAGGCCACTGAAGAAAAGGTGAGGAGGAGGGGGAGGAAGAGGAGGAGGAGGGGGATGGTGGAGGCGAGAAGTGAAGGGTGGAGGGTGGGGGAGGGAGGGGGGGGGGCCTCCCCAGGAGGGGGCGGGGAGGAAGGCATTGACGTAATGCTTTTTGTAAGTTAGAACAAGGCTTTGGGAGACGAGGCGGCTCATCGTCGCAGCGTCTTCTTTCAATCCGGCAGACAGACAGACGGCGGAGGCAAGAAGGAGGGAGTTAGTTCTCTGGCATCACAGCACTCTGTCCGGGCTGCAAGCGAGTGCTGTACTACTGGCCAGTCTGGAAACTATCGGGGCCAGTCGGAGATTTCTTGTAGGACAACAGACGGTCTTCAGTTCACTCTGATGCTCAGCATCATTTGATGTTGTTTTGAGGTTTCAACTTGCATATGGAATTCAAAAATATGCTGTTTAAAAAAAAAAAAAAAAAATTTCTGTGATTTCTAATTATGTGGACGTTTCTTTTCTGATAATTTTACCCTGAGCAATGATAACAATCCAAAACGTTTGGCTTTTTTTAGTAGCCGGTCGTTAGTATTTTTCAGAGATTTCCAGCAAGAAGGTTAAAGACTTTTTTGAAACATTTCCTCATGCGACTGAAATGAGAAATACTATTTCAAAACAGATTTGAACGTTTTCCAACACATTGTGATTTGTGTTTTTGATACGGATTTAATCAATGTTTTGAAGAAATACAAACTGTGACCTTGCAGAGAGCAGATTGATGACAATAAAAACAAATATGCAAAAATATTAAGGACTGACAGTTTTCAGAAAAAAAATGAGAAGTCCAGAAAAAAATGACATTGGCCATCATGATATTATGTTAATTTCTTGAGAACTACAGAGCTGGAATTTTTATTGTGGTCAAGAATTACGGTTAAAATGAAAAGCCATTGGGCGTAAATCATTTAGCATGAAACAAAATGGACGGCGCCGTATGACATTGTGTTAACTTTTTTTTCATTATTTTTGTTGTTGTTTCGTTGGAGCATCCGTGATCTTTCATCAGTGACAATAACAATAACAACAACAACAAAACTTCTAAAAATTTCAACTATGTCTCCCGAAGAATCGAACCCCAGCTCGCCTGGGGACATGGTACCACGGAGCAGCAGGGCGTCGGACGGTCATCACGTGCTGATGTACGGGACAGAGAGGGGGGAAGTCGTGGCAGCAGCAGCTACAGACTATTCCTTCACGGCCCTCAGAAGCAGCAGCAGCAGCAGAGTCCAGTTGAAGGAGGACGCGGACAGACCCAACAGGACCGTGGGCAAGGAGCCGACCTCCCCGGACCGGGACGACTCCAGCCTGTACCCCCGTCTGTCAGTCAACACACACACCGCAGACTCCTCCTCCTCCTCCTCGGATTTCACCCCCACCTCAACCTTTCACCGGGACACTCTTACCCCCAGTAGTCGCGGGCTGTATAGTGCCGCCACGGACACCCTCAGCCCCAACCACGGACTTTCTTACGACAGGGACAAACCCTTCACCTCGAGTCACCGTGGGGTCAGCAGCTTGGACGTGGACAACACCCTGACTCCAGCCCGGGCGATGCTCGGGAAGGACAGACACGTCAGCGGAGGAGGAGGAGGAGCGGCGTGCGGCGACACCGGGAGCGGCTTGACCTCGAGCCGTGGAGGTATCGGTGGTGGGGGGGTTTACGACACGACCCAACCCCACCACCCCCACCACCACCTCCACCTTCCCGACAGCCGAACAACCTCCAGCGATCCCAGCGACAAACCCAGCACCCGCCTCTCCTTCGGCATCGACCGCATCCTGGGCTCGTCTTCCTCAAGCCACAGCGACGACGAGGACAACAACAACAACAGCAACAACAGCAACAACCACACCACCAAATCCTGTAGCGACGTGGACATGAGCGACCGTGA